>NW_008668260.1:8313-26082 GCF_000695815.1 Acanthisitta chloris
TGCACAGCCAGGTTGGCTAAAGCCTTGAGCAACCTGCTCTGGTGGGAGGTGTCCCTGCCCAAGGCAGGGGGTTGGGACTGGTTGATTTCTGAGGTCCATTCCAACCCCTTAACATCCTATGAAACTGTGAAATGCTGTCTGTGAGCATAAGCAGCTTTAACAGCGAGATGTGGCCATGGTAGTTTGGAGTGCTCCGTTGGTGTTCTGGGAAGTGCAGCCTGTCATTAGGACAGGCAGCATGTGGGCCCATGGACAGAGAGCAATGTCAGTGTGGCTGACTGTGAAAGTTGGGTGCTGTTCAGGAGCATTCAGCCACCCCCTCCCTGGGGGCAGCCCTGTTGGGGCAGAGCTCTTGGTGCTGCTTAAGATGCAGGAGGAGTATCAGGCTTCGTCTTTCAGCTTCGCACCTGGTCAGCTGTGACAGAAGGTGAGAAGAGGAAGGAACCACTAAGTGTTAAAATCCACATTTTCATTGTGCTTCAGGCAAGAATTGATCCATGGGACTTTTTATTTTTTAAATTAAAACCTGTTGCTGACTAAAGCAGTTTATTAGCAACTGAGCTGGGCTTGTTGTCTCTTGCACAGTTCCTGCCAAGGTCCTGCTGGCCTTGACCTTGGCTGCAGCTCTGTGTGCTCAGTTGTGCCAAAAAAAACCAAGGGAGAAAGTTCAGGCTGTGGCTGCTCCCTGGAAGGGAGATGCTGCCACAGGGTGCTGCTCTCCTGGGATCCTGGCTGCCCTTTGATGTGGTCCTGTATTCTCCTGGAAAGGAGGAGCCTCGACCCTTCTCGCCTGGTGGGTGCCTCAGGAGGTGCTTTGGTTGTGTAGCATGTTTCCAGCTGGAAACACATCTCATTTTTGGGCATCTGGAAACTGGGAATACACAGTTACCTGTAAGAAGTCAGTACATGTGTGCCCAAGAAGTGTCATGATAACTCTGAGCCTGGGGGTTATTATGGGATCTTTAGGACTGGCAGCATTAATAAAATCAGTGAGATTTGTCTGCTCTGCTCCTGAGCCTGCTAAAAAGGGCCATCTGCTGTCTTCTAAGAGCACTGAGGTCTGTCCCTCTGCTAAAGAGTAGCTAATAGGAACAGAGCTGGCATGGAAATGATTTGGTGATGACAGTACCAGCTCAGAAGGGATGGATACCTCCACCAAGAACACATCAGACTTTATTTTTTCCCTTCTTTAAAGAAAGACATAAACCAAAAGGAAATATGCAGGGGAAAGAAGGATGGTGGATTGAGAAGGAGGCTGACCAAAAAGGGGAAGCTTTATCCAAACAAGAAGACCCCAAAACCTATATATATATTAGCAGATTACATGTAAAATCAAAGTAATAACACTTTTGAAGATTGGATTTGCCAACTACGATTAACTTTGAAATGCTTCTCAAGCCTTTTGGAGACTGGCAGCAAAAGTGACTAGAGTGTGAGAGGCACAGGAGATAAAGCCATCACAAAAATATCTAAACCATTTTTTGGTGATCTTGACTCCTGTAGAGGAGCTTTGCAAACTACAAGCTTGCTACAGAAGAGCTATCGGAGAAGTTGACTCATTGAACGTCAGTAGAAATAGCTTGAGAGCAAACAGAGGAACTGATTAGAAGCTGTAAGGCACAGATAGCATTTACTCAAGAGTGCTGTAGGATCTTAAATCTGAAATCGCTGAGATGCTTTCATGTGTGTCCTGCTGCTGAAGTGCCCTTGGAATCACAGAAATTGCTGGTGGAAAATGCAATGGCATTTTTCAAAGTGGGGAATCTTGAGGACACAGGGGGGAGTGACATCAGGTGGCTCAGTGTCTGTCCAGGTACACTGCTCGGGAAGGGCTGTGGAGAGGATCCTGGGTTCCATGGACTGGTGGTGGTTGTTGGGTCTGAACCCTGTCCCTGGGCCTCTGCAATGGAGAACAAGGTCACCGAAGGTGTGGCCAAGCACAGCATGACCAGGCTCCCGTGTCCTGTCTAACAAACTTCTTCCAGTGTCTGACCTGTAGAGAGAATGGGGAGCCAGTTGATTTTACCAAAGATGTCTGTCTTATGTTTTTGAAAGTTTCCAGAAACCAGCATTAAGCAGGAACATAAGTAGGTATATGACACACTGGAGAAGAGTCAATATGGCTTTTGTAGACCAAAATCAAGTCCCGTGACTCTATTGGTAGAATCATCAAGGTTGGAGGAGACCTCTAAGATCATCAAGTTCAACCATTAACCTGTCACTGCTGTAACCCCTAAACCATATCTTCCAGGTCCAGTCACCTCTTAAACACCTCCAGGGATGGTGACTCCACTGCCTCCCCGGGCAATTCCCTATTCCAGTGCCTGAACACCCTCACAGGGAAATTTTTTTCCTAGTATCTTCTCTGACTCTGCCCTGTCTCAGCTCAAGGTGTTATTCCCTCTAGTCCTCTCCCTGCAGCTGTGGCAAGAGAGACATCCCCCACCTCTCTCCAACCCCTGTTGGGGCGTTGGAAAGAGCCACGAGTTCACCCCTGAGCCAAGGCTAACCAAACCCAACTCCCTCAACCCTTCCTCATACGACATGTTCTAGACCGAAAACTGGTTCCTGGAAGGTGTTCCCCCACATGGCAGGGGTGATCCAGTGAAGTGGTCTAATGGATCTCTCTGGAAGGTTTCAGTACCAAGTATTGAGGAGAAATCCATCGTGGGGTGCTTGGCTGAATAAATGGTTAAAAGACAGGCTGTGAAGATGAGGAGCAGACTGTCAGACTTGCAGTGGAGGGAAGTCCTGGGGAAGCCAGGCTGGGATCTCTGCTGCTCCCAGTATTTGTACCTGACCTAGAAACAGGAATGAAAACCATGGCTGGGGCAAAGCATGCTGCCATCCATGTGTGCTGTGACAGACTCTGAGCCAACAAGGGAAAACTCCTGAGCACTGAAACTTGGGAATGAATTCAGGGTAACAGGTGTTTCTGGAAAGTCTCAGCCAGTGCTCAGCAGCGCTGCAGGAAGGGAAGAGGAGGTTGGGAACAAGGAGGGAAGCAAAGGAAAGAATGAGAAAGTTACAGCACCACTGTAAAGCAACTGTGGTCTGCTGCCACACTGGCATGGCCTGACATTCACTATCCATCTTGGAAAAGTCCTTGCTTTAAGTCCTCCACAGTTTTTCGCTCCTGTCTTTTTTTTGTTCAGCAGCAAATACGCTGTACTGGAGGCAGATGAGGACTGTTCAGGTGAGTATCAAGTATAAAGCCAAGTTGAACGAGGACCAGATCTCTGCCCCAGTCTATCAGCCGTGCTGCTGCAGAGGGACAGTGAGCCTGCTTCCATGTCTTCCTGAATTTGCCCCATTTTTGCTGTCTTCCTTGCCACTGCTGAAAGTGAAAAGCTCAGTTTTGGTCCGAACATAAGCTACTAAATGCTTGGGGGTTTTGGTGAGAGAAAACAAAAGGAACTTGTTTTGGGCACCAGATCAAAAAGTGAATTGTTCTCGCCCCACTGTTCACTGTTACCATGTATAGCAATTACTGCCATGGCAACAGATATTTTCATGGTCCAGCCAAGATCTTCCAGGGCTGCAACATAACTTCTGATACTTGCTCATTGTGATGCTATTAATAACTGTGTTTCCCCCCCTTGTAGCCAGGAAGTTTCTTCTTCCTCATGTACCAAGTGCAAGGGATAAGCTCATTTTAAATCAATTGTGGGGAGAAGTGACACTGCGGATTTCCTGAATTTTTTTAATTTTTTTTTTGTTCTGGAGATCCTGTCTAGTGCTGCCAACTCTGCAGCCACCTCCTGAGCTAGCTGAGCTGTCTCTCTTGTGCTATTTATAAGAAAGCCCAGTCTGAATTTTTTTTCCATTCCTTTTCTCCCCTCACCCCCTTCCCTTAAACCAGGGCAAACAGATGACACATATTTACTCTTCTGCAGCTATGCACAGAAGCTTAAGTGTTTATTTTGGGCTGACTTGGTCAAGGGTAGAACCTGCTGCAAATTAAACATGGCCGGGCTCTGGTCTGCATGATGTCTTTACTTATCTCCTGGTTATTTAATTAGATAAACCCTGTGTATTCAAAATTGCAGTTTGACTGTTCTTGGCAGTAGTTGGATGTGGCTGTGTTTAAAATCCCCCAAGCGCACATCCACCTTTTCCCAGCCTCATTAACATGCCTTCGTGGATCTCCTTGGAGTTGGAGTTGAATCTCCTGTGTCACAAATACCATCACAGGGTCTTTGGCAGCCATCAAGGAGTTGTGGAAAAGGTGAGACTTGAGCTTCTACTTGTGCTGGTGGTTCCATTTGAGCCTGAGCACCAGTGACGGACTGTGATGGATGAGGACTGGGCTGGTGAGTCTGTCCCCAGTTTAGGTTCTGGTCGTACACAGGTCACAGCTGCAGTTTCAGCCCTCCAGAGGAAGAAGTTGTTTTGCCAGACCAGTCTCCTCTCAAAGGTGTTTGCTTTTCTTCTGCAGAAGTGTAGCTATAAACCAAACCCTCCCTCCCTTTCCTCACCAACTTCAGAGTTTCCTTGGCACTCTCAGGGCTGACTGGCAGCTTCCTATGCCACTGTCTTGGACATTACCCTTTGCCAGCTCTCCCTGACCCGCTGGATCGATAGCTTACTGTCCTTAACTGAGAGACAAACATTTAGTGAAAATGTGAAATTCTGTATCCCACCAACCTCCTTGTAGAGGCTGCAGAAATGAGCATATGCCCTGAAAAAGATTGGCCCAAGGCAAGAAATAATTGTGATGTCCACAGGAGTGACTGTGTCCTTCTTTTATTGCTACTCTCTCTGTTTCTTGGAAGGGTCTGTTGAAGGTGATACCTCCAGAGGTGCTGCCAAGGACTGCAGCTCCCTGGGAAGGCAGCACATGCCATGAGCTGCACCCCGGCTGGTTTTTCTCCTGGACATCTCCGAGAAACAACTGAGACCCTTTTTGAGAGCCTTTGGTGACTGACACAGTTGTTCACCACTAACTGGCTTCTTGCTGACTCTTGGCAAGGTTAATCCCACCTTTGTTTCTATGACATGGTAAGAGCAGGGGCAGGTTTGGGGCTTTAACTAATGGTGCTTTGTTCTGACATGCGAGATTGCAGAGATGTTTGGGTTTTAAGGCAAGGTTGAGCCTTTGTTTCTCATTAAATCAAGCCAGATCTTGTTAATGACAAAGCACTGGAACTGTACATAACTAGTATTTTGTTTACTTGGAGTTCAAAGATGTTACTATAGTCACTACTAGTTTTGCTAGTGTGTAGCAGACAAACCAGAAGTCGAAGCACAGCTCACGGGATGTGACTCCTACCCACACCGTGGCATTTTGGAGACAATTAGGAAGAGAATGTCAGTTTGGGGCAACACTCAAACACGCCTTTCCTTTCGGAGGAAGCGTTTTTCATGGTTCATTACATCAGGATTAAAAACAATGGAAAAAATCAAACAGGGGCCGTGTTTTTCATCCCAAACGGTGAATTCACTCCTGGCTAGGTGAGCTTCTCAGGGCTGGAGCTGTGCGTGGAGCAGGGCCCCATGTGCTGCCCTGTGGGGTGGGAGAGGCTCCAGGGCTGCGGGAGGGACCGATGCTGTGGGCCTAGTGCCTTGGCCTTGCAGCATCCCAGCTCTGCTGTGTCCAACGTGCTTGTTGTTCAGTGATTCCTGTAGGCAAAACAAATGTAAGAACCTCTTTTCCATGAGAAATTAATTTTTCTTGCTTATTGTTTTATAAAGGGTTTATGAACTCTGTGGCTGAGGCTTTCAGCTATTTATTTACCGCCTCTCTTCCTTTGCCAGAGGAAATTGGTGTGCTTTGGGCTGGAGAAAATGATGACTCTGAAGCAGCTCCTCTGCACGGAGTTCTGTCGGGATAAGCTTCCTGATGGCAGCTCGAGGCACAGGGGAGAGTTGTTTGTGTGTGGACTCTGTTATTCCTATTGCCTTTGACTCGCTGCCAAATTCCTCTGCCGCCCTGGCACTGCAGTGGTTAACTTGATTCACACTTAACAAGCTTGGACAGCTAATACTTTCAAGAGCTTCACTGCATTTGTTCCTGCTCAGTTTTTTCAACAGAGCCGGCAGAGACAGCTGCACCCAGAGAGATTTGCTAAAGAACAAAACAGCCTAAAAGAGTTGTGATGAAACACTGTTATCTTTGTTCTGTGCTCTTAGCCAGCAGTGTTTTGTGGGCTCTGCTAGCTGAGAAATAACCTGGTCCCTTGCTGTCCATGGCTGCGTTGTGAATGTTTTCAAGGGACTCTGTGTTTCGGCTCATAAATGACTGGCAGCCCTTTAAATGGAGAGAGACAGAGGGCCATTATTTTGCTAATGTCACACATTTAGGAATGTGGCTGCTGCAGATATGTAGCTGTGCAGAGTGGTGCTTGAAGGGTTTTGCTCTGGCTGCTCAGGGCTGGCACAGCTGGCACCTGGGGCATGGCCAGGCAGGTGCTCCCCCCTGCAATTACAGCCTCCATCCGCTCCGGTTCCCCTCGCTGCCTGTCCTCTGCCACCTTCAGAAGAGCTAAAACCCTGGTGGTTGATTTTATGGTCTGCTGGAGTAATTTTATCCCAGAGGTGGGTGTCTTCAGAGGTCCTTGGAGTGCCCATCTCTGCGTGCTCTCTCTATGGCAGCCACTCCGTTCTGAGGTCCCAGATGGTGGTTTTCCTTTTGCTGGGAACCAGCTCACCAACTTGAAAGTTTTCTTGGCACTCTCAGGGCTGACTGGCAGCTTCTGATGTTTGACATTGCCCTTCTCCAGCTCTCCCTGACCCGCTGGATCGATAGCTTACTGTCCTTAACTGAGAGACAAACATTTAGTGAAAATGTGAAATTCTTTATCCCACCAACCTCCTTGTAGAGGCTGCAGAAATGAGCATATGCCCTGTGAAAGGTTGGCCCAAGGCAAGAAATAATTGTGAGTAATAAGTAAACCAATAAAATAAAAAAAGTAAATAAAAACTATTTAACAAAATATAGATATAATAAAAAGTTCATAAAGTAAATAAAAAGCAAATAAGGTTATTTTCTGTTTCTGTCTTCCCAGTCTTCACTCCCTGACACTGTTCAGAAACCTCTGTAAATGTTTTCTCCTGGTTGCCCAGTGTTCCCTTGTGCAGCAAACAAACATCCCTGCACCTAGTGCAAAGGAGCCTCTCCCTGGCTGTTTGCTTTCCTCTGTCCTGGCTGCTATGGCCTCTTTCTTCCCTTCAGTGAAGATGGTACAAAAGTGGTCATTGTTTTCCCCTCCTGTATGGGGAAACTCTCCAATGCACTGCACCTGGTGGTGTGTCGCTGAGCCTGCAGTGATCTGTCTGCAGATCCCTCGCTGCAGTCATGTTTCTTGCACAGTGTGAGTGATGTGGGCTGCTGCCAGGGTGCTGGAGCAGTTGCTGGGTTTATGTGCTGGTACAGCTTTTCCAGAACACCTTCTGATTGTGGAGCCTTCTGTTTCTGGGCTGCTGCCCTTGGCATCAGCTTTCTGAGCAGCAGCTGCGGGGCCCCTGGCTGCAAGAGTTTCACGGCAGTCCCTGAAGTCAGTAGTAGTGATATAGGAGGGTGTGAAGAGTAAATCTCAGCCCTGAGGCAGCTGGGCAGCAAGCTAGATAATTCAGGACCTTTGTCAGTAATTCCTAGGATGACAGAGAGGGCAGCATATGCTGCTGTGTCCTCGAAATAGCAGGGATATCATCTGTGGAACATGCCTTGCTCTGGCACAGGGAGAGCACTCAGTGTGTGCTGCTTCACCAGGGCTCTGGGCTTTTGCCCTTCATCCCTTTGGCAGGTGCATTTTCCCCACGTTGTTCCTGCAGATGTATCAGCACAAGGCTCTTGGCCCCAGGCACAGTCTTGTCAGCACGGGGAAATACCATCCTGCTTGGGTCTGATTTACTTCTGTTCTGCAGCTGGCAAGAGGTGTGGGGGTCTTAGAGGGACGTGTTCAGCTTTCTGCCCAGAGAAATTGTGACTGCCCATCCCTAGGAGTGTTCAAGGCCACGTTGGATGAGACTGAGCAACCTGCTCTTAGCAGGTGTCCCTGGCCACAGCGGGGAGGTCAGAACTAGGTGATCTTTCTGGCCACTGCCCGGGGTTTGATCAGCAGGTAGCACTAGCAGGTGCTGAGGCTCGTGGAGAAGGCAGGAGACTCATGCACCGATGCCTTCTCCATTCCTTCCTCTTGTTTGCATTCATCTTCTTGATAAAAATGGGAACGGCCCAGGCTTTATTTTAGGGTTTCGTTCATGCTGGGAGGCTTTTAGGTGCTCTGGGGTGCCTTCTTGAGCAGATCCTGCATGACTCAGTGCCAGCACACATTCTCAGAGGTGCATGAAGACAGGGTCTGTGCCGACTGGAATCATTTGTCTTAGCTTGGTGTGTCCTAAGAAGACATAAGGAGAAAGTAGCTCTGTGACCTTGGGTACCTCCCTGCAGAATTTTGCACACCTGGAAGGATCTGGCTGGTGCCGCTGGCCATGACCTTGTGTGAGTCTCTCTGTCTCCTTCGGTGGGCCCCATGCAGGTGGATGACTGCAGTGGTACTCATTGAGCCATGCTTACAGTATACAGGCCTGAAACCAGGGGCATTGCCATGGGGGCAATGGGAAGGCATCAGGCTGCTGCCCTGGGGCTGAGCCCAGGATGCTGCTGTGAGGCAGCACCAAGGATGGAAGGGAGGCAGGATGCATCCCAGCAGTGATTGTCAGTTGCTGCTGAACTAGTAGGTTGTCCTGTAATACCTTCACCTGAGTGACTGTGAAGTATTTCCTCTCTAAGATATTGCTAAAATTGAAGTTTTCCCATGTAAATCCTGTCTCTTGGGGACAGAGTCTGGTTATGAGCGTGTTAAGGTGGGATGCAGTCACTGTCAGAGTGCAGCTATGCTGCTATCAATCCCAGTCCTGATGGTGACATACCTGATGATGTGTTTTGGGATTGATGCAGCTCAAGGCTGTGCAGGCAGGAGACCAACACTGAGCTGTGCCAGGCCTTAGCTCCCCACCAGGGCACCCCATGTGCCCTGGGCAAGGACTGTCCAGCTGGCACCAAGCCTCCCCACAGCTGCCTCCTCTCCAGCAGCTGGGATTTGGATGGGACTCTGGATCTATGCAGCACGTTTTGGAAGGAGAGAGAGGGGATAAAAACTGCCAGTATTTTTTTCTTCTGTAACTTGTTCTCAAATGCTCAGCCCTTAAAAGGAAAAACGACTCTGTTGAAGCCTTTGCTGAGTTGAGGAGGTGCCGCTGCGTCTGGGGCAAAGCAGAGCTTTGGGGAGGCTGTTTAAGGATTGGGGGTTTGGGCTTGTGCTCTGAAGAGCAAAATGAAAACTCCAGCCATGGTGGCAGGAGAGACCCAGAGTGTGCTGAGGCAGCAGATCAGGGACCAGATGGGCTGTCCAGGCAGATCCCATAGCCCAAGGAAGCTGCATTGCTTCTCTGGTGTGGCCTGGGTCTCAGGCTTTGCCAGGGATTTTGCTCCCCAGTCATGTAAAACCCTTGGGCTGGCTAGGACTGGTCTGCAGGAGAGGACATCCTGCCAGATCTGTGTCCCAGGCCAGCCTGGGGACCAGTGGGAGCAGCAGAGGGAAGCATCTGTAACCCTTTCAATGTTGAATGCTTTTTGACATGTGTTTTGCCTTCTGCCCAGGCCGCAGTGGCCACAGCTGGTCTGTAGCCATAACCGAGTCCGAGGTGCTCAGTCTCACCAGCAATTTGGGGATAAAGAGAAGTGAGAAGCCCTTGGCCTCCAAGGGAGGAGCAGCAGATCCTTTTCGCAGACACAGCAGCCAGCCCTGCTCCAGGAGCCTGCACTTACCTTGGCTGTCAGGCACAGTCAGAGCTGTGCCTGGTCTGCATTGCCAAGATGTTTTTAATAGGAGTGGATTTTACTGCTCCTCCTGCCCTCAGGTGCGGTGTTCTTTAATGTTGGCTTGAGTGCCTGTGTCTCTGGTACCTGAACTCCTTCTGCTCTCAGTGCCCATCCAGCAAGTGCTTTATGCTCTGTCCCAAAGCCATGAAAACAGGGATGTTTCCTGCCCCTTGCTCTTTTCTCTGTCACAGAACCCTCATCCTGTGGAGGGGAAATGAAGGATGGGCTTGGGGTGAGCAGCACTTCAAGTCCCTCTGTCTTCCCCTCCGCATGGAGTGCTCTCTGCATGGCCCTGGGGCTTGCCTGGGAGTGGTTTCAGGGCTCGGATCGGTCTGAAGCTGGTGGGCAGCACTCAGCTTGGAGTGGATGATGGAGAACATGAAGGTTGGTGTGGTGAGAGTTTCTGTGCTGCTCTCCCTTCTCCCCACTGAGATACAGGCCTACGCATCCATCCTACCCAAAGTTCAGGTACTGCTCTTAGGCTGTATGGCCTTGTGCCTTTGGGGCTGTTCTGGGCTTTATTTGAAGTTGATTCTCATTGTATCATCCACAGGTAATGACACGAGTACAGACACTTGTCATGGTGTCTGTACTCCTGTAGAGGGAATTCCCCTCTGCCCTCCACTCTCTCCTGTTGTGGAGACCCCAGGAAATCTCATCTGTGTCCTAGAAGTGCTTGTTTCTTGCTTCTTTCTCTCCGAGACAGGATCTTGGAGGAATCTGCTCTTAATTTTGATGCTGCCCCAAGCCATTCCCACAGAATGAGCTGCCCCTTTGCAGTCTGTTCTGCTCTGTAGCTGGAGTGGATCAAGAGGCTAACAGCAGCAAGATGGGAGCCATCAGTGCTGGCACCTGAGCTGGGGGAAAGTTTGGGAATGGCCAGGAAAGAGGCAAGAGTCAGCAGAGTCCAAGCAACCAAAAGGCCACCAGGTTTCTCATCTGACATCTTTGTCTTTGAAAATGCCACTTAGCAGAAGGTTTGGGGATTGGGTTGTGTTTGTTTTGTTTTCTTCTGTTTTAGTTAAAAACACCAAAGTAATGAGATGCTTTGTGTGATAGGACCTTTTCTGGGCTCTCTCCTGCCCCTAACCCACCCAAGTCATGGTGCTGTTCTCTGTCCTCTCTGCAATGTTTTGCCAGGCTGGGCTCTGCTTTGAGGCCTGCCCCCATTCTGCTCTTGCTGGAGCTGAGCATATGTGCTCAGGCTTTGAGCAATCACAGCCATTTGTTCTGTGTTTTCACAGTCTGGTCTGTCTCCTGCAAAGCAGAGGTTGATTTGTTTGCATAGAGCTTATTTTCGGAAGCAGGAAAGTTTCAGGAACAGGCTGACATTATATTTAGTTTAGTTCCTCTATAATTTTTGCTAGGAGTTTATTTATATATATATGTGTGTATATATATATATATATGTATAATTTTTTTTTTTTTAGGGGGGTGAGGGTTGGTTTGGGTACTTTTTTTCATCCTAAGATCTAAATCACAGCTCTTTTGTCTGAGAGAAGGCAGTGAATAAAGCCTAAATTGACTAAGTCAGCTGATGGAGAATCACCGTAAGGAGCTGGTGCTAGAGGCCTTCTCAGAGGCTCTCTGCAGCCCCAGGATACAGATGAGTTTTCCAGCCTTGTCCTGGCTTTGATGTGCAGATCTGAGTGACTCCTGGACATTGCACTTTGTTGCTCAGCATCTGCACTCAGTGAAGTTTTTCTAAGAGGTGGCTTTGCCTGTTGTGCAGAAGGTGAAGGGGCAACTGTGATCCTCTTAAAATACACGGTGATATTTGAGTGCTTGAACACAGCCTGGGCTGCTCTTCAGCCAGCCAGGAGCCTGCAGCTGCAGAGGAGCAGTGATGTCAGCAGCTGAGATGCCTCTGGGATGGTACCCACTCCCCATTCTGCTTTGCCTTGGTGTGCTGCCGGGGTCTCCCTTCAGAGCACTCAGGATTGTAAACATGGCTTCATTCTCCATAAGGCTGCATCTGCCCCCTCTCATGGGCCTCTTGTCCTACACTGTCAGCAGCAAGTGAAGGAGGCTCTGACCTCCCCAGCTCTCTAGGGCAGAGCATTTCAGATGCCCAGCTGCAGTGAGGAGCCCCACACCCCGCACACACATCCCTGCCTTCAGCTGGTGTCACACCGTGGCCAGTCGCTGCGAGTTGTACTCTGTGTGATGGCTAAACTCCATTCCTTGTGCTCAAGGAGAACCTGTTAACAGGCTCTTGGTCTCGGCATTGGTGCGTTCTCAGTTGGGTGACCTCTGATGAAGGGAACAATGAACACCTTTGTCTTGGGTCCAGCTGTGAGTATGCTGCATGCCTCCTCTGAGGGCATTAGTCTTCAAAAATCCCACTTGGTATGGAGCCATGTTTGGCCAAAAAGGACTTGGTACTGCCCCAGCTCTCTGCAGGACCCATCGTGAAGAAGGGAAGTGGGGGAAGGAGGTGGGATCTTGGCTTGAACCTCAGAAGTCCAAAAATTACAGAGCATGGAAGTGAAATGGGGGATCAAGTCATAAGAGCTCTCCTTGCAGCCACACAGAGGGGTTTGCTGGCAGCCTGGTGCGAAGCTCTCTGAGGCAGGGGTTTCCCATGGCTTTCCTTGGGGCTCTTTTGTCCTTGGTGGGTAAATACCTCCTCAAGCTGGTTCTGAGCATCATCCACAGGTAATGAATGGGGAGAAGGCTTCATGCAGTGCGCTGGAGGTCACATTGCGTTGGTGTGGAAATGACAGCTCCAGCTGAGAAAACATCTCTCTATTTTTGCATTTGGATGGCCTTGTGAAGAGCTTGCAGTGACTGTGCCGGGCTGCCTGGTCTGTGTTGTCACTTTGAGGGGGGTGGCAGGGAAACCAGCTCTCCTGTGAGTGGGTCATTGTTCGACTTTCTGGGGTTTCTCAGCTCTTTCTGCAAGTGACTCTTCTCCTGTACCTGATCCCTTCCATGTCTAGTCCTGCTCCATTCTCTGTAATTAAAAAAAACTTTATTCTTTCCTGGACCTCATACTAGATATTCAGAGTCTTTGTGAGAAGATCTAATCAGGAGATGCTCACAGGTCGCCCTTTCAGGCTGAAACACCCTTTTTTGAAAATTGACATAATTACTTTTTATTCCCAGGCTTTGCAAAGCAGGAGTGGCAGCCAGGAGGGACTCAAGCAGGTTTTGAAGGAACAGAGTTTGTGTGTGTCCATCCCATGTCCTTGGGGCTGCAGGACAGCAGCAGCTTGGCTCTCACCTGTTCTGTCTGTGCAGTGCTTCATAAAACAGCTGGTGGGCTGCAAGGGCAGAGCCTTCAGGTGGGACCAAACCTGTCTGCCCATGTGAGATGTGCACAAAAAGCCCTATGCTTCCTCCTGCTTTTAGCATGGCTGGGGCACCACACCTCTCACAGCTCCTTGCTGCTTGGGGACTGACACCCCCTCCGTGGCCTTGCCAGCCCTTCAAAACACCCTCGTGCCCAAGGCACATGTCTTTGCAGCCAGGGGGCTCAGGCTGCTAGGGTGAGCTGCTGGAGCTGTGTCCTGTTTCCCAGCTACGAGGTGTGGAAAGCATGCTCAGGACATACAGGAAACTCCTGGAATCTCTAACAATGCAGAAGTATGCACATTGGGAATGTGGATTTGTTTTTGGAAGCAAGTGGGGGTTTTGTTGGAATCCCTCTGCATTGCAGGCTCTGGTGACTGGGGTAGTTCCCTGGAGCCACTGCGATGCCATGGGCTGCCTGTCCCCACACTTGGGCTGCAGAAAGGGTTTGGTCTGGGACTGCAAATGAGACCTGCGGGGAAGTCCTGCCCTCGGGACATTGAGTCCCAGGATCTGAGACACACTGACCCCACTGCAGTGATCCTGCTGGTGTGAGCAGGCACTGTGGTGCCAGCAGGAGCGGGTGCACACTCTGTGCCTGCTGCATCCCTCTGCTTGGAGCTGAAAGGACAGGGAAAAGCAGGTTTTAAACCATTGCCAGGAAACTTCTTTAACCCCGTGAAGTGGAATGGGAATTAATTCTTTTTATGTCCAAGTTATGGCCTTATCTCTCTGCAATCCAGGGTTTATCACATCTTTCCAGAGTTCCTGATGTTATGTTTGAGACTTGTGTGGCAGCCTCGGGCTGGCCCTGCTCCAGGAATGTGCTCCTTGCTTTTCCTCTTCTTTCTTTACATGAGTCTGATTGTACCAAACTCTTTAGTATTTCAATGTGTTCTTTGCAGATTTTCTTCCCCTGGTTAAACCCCACCTCAGTCATCCTCAACCCTTCAGTTTTAAGGGGAGCAAAGAGGTCACCCACCTGAGTCATCCACTTATGTCTCTTTGCACGCAAAGATAAATGTGAGCTTGTTAAAACGGAGGACTATAGCTAGCAACACACACTCGGTCATGGCCAAGTGCCATGAGAAGAGTTTGTTATTTTCAATAGCTTGCACTTAACAGAAAATAGCTGACTTCTCCTCTCTGCTGAGGGTAGAGCCGTCAGTGTTCCAAAGCTTTGCTTAATCCAGTTGCTGGCAAAACAGATCAAATTCCCTGTGCTCTTGAACGTTAAAAGGTTGATGGCTTGGTTGCTTCTTGATGGCTCAGCTGGGTCTTGCAGGGTGTTCTGTAGTTTTTCTTCCTTGCCAAGCAAATCATAGAATCATCAAGGTTGGAGGAGACTTCTAAGATCATCAAGTCCAGTCATTAACCTGTCACTGCTGTGACCCCTAAACCCTAGACCATGTCCTCCAGCACCAGATCCAGATGCTTCTTAAACACTTCACTTCCAGGTGACTCCACCACCTCCCTGGGCAATTCCTTATTCTACTGCCTGAACACCCAAACAGGGAAAACAGTTTTCATAACATCTTATCTGAATCTGCCCTTTCTCCATTTATGACTATTCCCTCTAGTGCTCAAGAATCCCCCAGAGCTGCCTCCTGTCTTCCTCCCAGGCTCAGCCCCTTGTGTGTTTCAGTGCTGCCTTCAGGGGTGGGTCTGGCTGTGCCTCCTTTCCTCCTCCAGCCCTTCCAACACCTCCTGCCCTCCCAAGGGTGGCAGGCTGTGCTCCCCACCTTTGGGTGAAGCCCCTCACCTTCCAGCACTGACAGCAGCCTCTCCTCCATCCCCAAAGCTGTCAGTGTGCCTCCTGGGTTTACGTCTCCTTGTGCCCCTTTTCCTTTTGTCTGCCTGTCCTTGTGAAGAGTTATGGTGCTCTAGGATGTCATTGCTCCTCTTGTGTCCCCTCTGAGCTGTCCCTCGGACCCTTCTTGTCAGTTCCTTGTCCTACCTGGACTTCTTAGTTGCTCTCTCTGTGGACATGCTCCTCTTGCTCTGCTCCCAGCGCTGCCGGGCTCTGCTGCTGCTCTCAGTTTCCCCTTTCGTGCCCTGTTTTATGGATGACACCTCTTTGCAGTTGCTGGTGCCCTTGATGATGGCAGTGACTTGCTGATTTGTCCTCATGCTTATGGTTTGACATTGCAACTGCATGGGAAGAGCAGGGCTGGTTCTGTGGTTCCCAACCCAAGCCATGGCACGGGGTGCTGGTATGGCTTGTGCTGAACCTTAAATCAAAGTTTTGGCCAAAAAATGCCAAACAACAAACCAGATATTTTTTGAACACAGTGTTTTCCCAGTGGGATCTCTTGGCAAGCACACTTTTGGCAGTGCCTTGCCCTGCTCTGGTGATGGTGGGAGGCCAGCAGGAACTGGTGCTGTGGGGAAAGGTGTTGTGTACTGCTCCCAGCTGTTTGTTGTCAGTGTGGACGGTCGTGGTGGTGGATAGTCGGATATTTCAGGCAGATAGCTGGGTGTGCTATCTGCCTGAAAATGGACCTACGCCACAAAAGACTGGATGTCACCCAGATCAGCTCCCTCAGCCAGCCTGTCTCTGGCAGCCTGACCCTCAGCCCTCTGTGAGACTGCATGGAGGTCAGCACTGCACAGTGGATGTTGTGGCAGGGGAATTGCACCTTTTCAGAGGCAGTTCACGTTTATTTTGGGTTGAATCAGTGTTGTACCTATCAATTTTGAATCCTCGGAGAGCTGAGGAGCAGCTTGCTTTTTAGTGGTGCCTGCCAAACTGCTCAGCATGGAACACACCCACGTTTTTCCTGGCAGGGAGGTGCAATGTGCCATCAAACCTGCTCCCAGACTTGCCTGGTGAGAGGGGGCATGCTGACCTTTCCAAGAAAGCCAGAGCAGAGCCAAAGGCTGCGCTGCCCTGCCCTGCCAGGAGCTGCCCCCTCTCCCATGGCTGTGCTGGCAGGGCTGACACTGCCCGTCTTCTCGGGCACTGCAGTGCCATCATCACCCCTGACCCTTCTGGTGCCCCACGGGCTGGCAGCAGGGGCTGTGTGAGAGGGCTGCAGTGGGATCTCCTGTGGGAATGGCTTCTGCTGTCAGGGCCTCGCAGGGGAGCAGCTGGAGCCTGTGCCAGTGTGAGCCCCTGGGCAGGAGCAGGTTTCAAGGGTGGCCTTGGACCTGTCCTCTTCATATGGCCTCTATTAATAACAAAATAACTCAGGTTAACTAGGGCCTCCTTTCTGCAGCCTCCACTGACACAGGGTGAGGGCCAGGACTGGAGGATGTGAGCAGGAGCTGAGGGGCACATGTAGATTTTATGTTGTTTTTCAGTTGCACACTGAGCATGCCACCAGGGACAGGATCACTTCAGTGGCAGCATCTCTCCTGCATGGAAGGAGACTTTGTTGGAGTTGGCACCCTCTTCTTACATTTACCTGGGCTATCCAAAATGGTTTGGGCTACAGCATCAGGGAGGTGTTGGCTTTGATGAACTCTTCTGTTTTTAGGGCCAGCTCTTTAGCGTTGGTGGGTCAGTGATGAAGGCCGATGTGCTATGTATGAGGGCTGTGCAGCCCAACACTTCAGTGCATCAAAACTATTGCTCTGATCTGGCTGTGAAAACCAGCCCTAGAGCACTGCCTGCTTTGCTCTCACTGAGCCCTGGGCTGGGCCAGTGTGGGTGGTGGCAAAGGGACCCTGGGGCTCAAGGGGCTCTTTGGTGCTGCAGGGGAGTTGTGGATCAGCAGCGGGGCCTGTCCATTGGGTCACCTTACACCTTGTCAAGGGCTCTGTCCCATCAGCCAAGGGGCAAGAAGAGCCTGCAATGGAGATGGTCCATCTGCCAGTCACTGCCTGCTTTTATCTTTTGGAAGGCAAGTGTGGGCTTCAGCAGGGTGCACGAGACCCAGAGGTCCCCTTTAGCCCCACACACGTGGGCCTGCAGGCAGGCTGCATGGGGCAGGCTGCCAGCACTGTTGGGAGCCAGGGCTTTGGTCTCCCAAAGTGGAGCATGCATCTCCCAAAAGGAGCAGATCCTGCTCTGCAGGTCCTCCTTGCTCTTGAAAGTGAGTTCCCCTGTGTATCTCCCAGGCACCCATACTCTTGCGACGGTGCCAGCCCTTGATGTGAGTTTTGCCCGCCGCAGCAGATGGTGCTCGCTGGCCCTGTGCTGGTCCCAGGCTGGTGAGTGGGGTGTCTGGGCCAGGCTGTGGGGGTGACCTCCCCTTCCCTGTGCCACAGAGCTGCTCCTTTGTCTCGGCCCCACCTCAAACCCTTCCCCTGGCTTCTGAGCTCCTCAGTGTGCTGACTGTCCCCCAGCAATGCTTTGATCTTCAGGCACAGCTGCCTGGCCCAGTGGCAGCAGCTCTGCAGGACTCCAGTCAACCCGGTTGCCTGGAGCCTCTGGCCCACACTAACGTGGCTCTCCTGTGCCCGCAGCTCGGACTGGGTGGAGATCATCGAGCCCCGCTCCCAGGAGCGCATGTATGTCAACCTGACCACCGGTGAGTGTGGCTGGGAGCCCCCTCCCAACCTGAAGGTGCGCCAGTCGGACCAGAAGCAGTGGTGGGAGCTCTTCGACCAGAACAACAACCGCTTCTACTACTACAATGCCATCACGCGGCAGACGGTGTGGCACCGGCCCCAGGGCTGCGACATCGTGCCCTTGGCGCAGCTCC
>NW_008668261.1:0-1456 GCF_000695815.1 Acanthisitta chloris
ACAGGGACATAGAGACACACACAGGGAGATATAGGCACGGGGACATATAGACACACACAGGGACACACAGACACACAGGGACATAGAGACACAGGGACATAGAGACACACACAGGGAGATATAGGCACAGGGAGGTATAGGCACACACGGACATATAGACACACACAGGGAGATATAGGCACAGGGAGGTATAGGCACACACGGACATATAGACACACACAGGGAGATATAGGCACGGGGAGATATAGACACAGGGACATATAGACACGGGGACATATAGACACAAGGATACACACACACACACACACGGACACACAGACACACAGAGGGACATACGGGGAGATATAGGGAGGTATAGGCACAGAGAGATATAGACACACAGGGAGATATAGGCACGGGGAGATATAGACACAGGGACATATAGACACGGGGACATATAGACACAAGGATACACACACACACACACACGGACACACAGACACACACAGGGACACACAGACACACACAGGGACACAGACACACACAGGGACATACACACAGGGACACACACACAGAGGGACGTATAGACACACACACAGGGACAGACACACAGGGTCACACACACAGGGACATATAGACACAGGGACATATGGACACACACAGGGACACAGACACACAGAGGGACATATAGACACACACAGGGACACACACACTCAGACAGAGACACATATAGACACACACAGGGACATATAGACACACAGGGACGCACACAGAGGAACACACACAGGGACATATAGACACACACACAGGGACAGACACAGGGACACACACCCAGGGACAGACACACCCAGGGACAGACACAGGGACAGACACACACAGAGACATATAGACACACACGCACAGGGACATATAGACACACAGGGACACACACACACAGAGGGACACACAGGGGCATATAGACACACACAGAGGGACATATAGACACACACACAGGGACACACACACACAGGGACAGGGACACACTCAGGGACATATAGACACAGGCACAGGGATGCACACACAGAGACATGCACACAGGGACACAGACAGAGATATATACAGGCACAGACACACAGGGACATACACACAGGGACATATAGACACACACACAGGGAGATACACACACACAGAGGGACGTACACAGGGACATATACACACACAAAGGGATACACACACAGAGACATACACACACACAGGGACACACATACACACACAGGGACATATACACACGCACGCAGACACAGAAAAATCACAGAATCAGCCTGTTTGGAAGAGACCTCCAAGACCATCGAGTCCAACCCTACTGTGGTCACTAGACCATGGCACTAAGTGCCACATCCACAGTCTCAGCTTGAAAACCTCCAGGGATGGTGAATCCACCACCTCCCTGGGCAGCACATTTCAACGATTCATCACTCTCTCTGTAAAAAATCTATTC
>NW_008668262.1:0-16755 GCF_000695815.1 Acanthisitta chloris
GAGCGCCCGGTCGGGGCTGTTGGCTTCACGGAGCGGCTCTTTTCACGAGGAGGGGGGAGTAGCCCAGCAGAACCAGAGTCTTTGCTCGTGTGTCCCCAGCACTTACCACATGGTGACACTTTGAGGTTGGTCTGGGATCAAACTGCAGAAAGGCTTTGTGAGGGGCTGGGGCTCAGTGCCCAGTGTCTCTGCCCCACACCAGGCAGGGCTGTTCAAGCAGCAGAGCCTGAGCCAAGCAGCACCGTCTCCCAGCCCTGCAGAGCCCACAGCTCACCACACACCAGGTCTCCAGGCCAGACTCTGCCTCCAGAGTCAGCTGTGATGCTCCTTCAGAGCTCACTTTGGCCTCTCTAACCCTCAAGGCGGGTGCTTAAGAAGACTCTTCAGAGAATAACCCGCTTTGCTGACCTTTCTAAATCCCCAGGAGACTCGTTACACCCAGCTTGGGTTAGCAGGAGGCAAGAGCCTTGAAATATTAACAGAGCCATAATGAGCATCATCGAGCATCCATTGCAGCATCCCTGGAAACACAGACACATTTTAGGCAGCAAAACAGCATCTCATCTGCACACAGAGGCAGGAAGGTCAAAGCAGATTCATTACTACAGCAGACAGCAGGTGCAAGTTGCTCTTGAGGTTTTAAATATTGCGAGGGTTTTCCTGTATGCAGGTTCAGGAATGAGGCACTTGTCAGCCCGTTTGGGAACAAACAGCCAACGATGGAGCATGAGTAAGCAGAAATCCGTTTGCTTTAATGCCAGGCTTCCTGCTATTGACTTTTGCACTCTCATATATTTCTTCTTCATGAAGCTCAATCCAGCCCTAAGCCAGAAGTAATTTTGGTACAGAAATTCAGTGCTATGAGTACAAGGGACTCCAGAACTGATGATGTAACTAGGGAAAATTTTGCCAGAAGCCCAGTCATTGGGAAAAATCCCTTGACATGTCCATCTTAAGGATATAATAATGTATAGGTAAATGATGTTTTCTCCTGCTCTGGGTACATAAGAGAACTTACAGGTTAAAGTCATACCTGAACATAGAAAACTATAACCAGACATTTTCCTTCCACTCTTTTAAGCTACTTGCTTATTTTCTAAAATGAAGCAATATTACTACAAAATAGAAAAAAAAGCCCAAAACAAACAAACCAAAACCTGGCTACCTCATCATAAAGAAGCTTTACCTAATGAGAAAGAGCTGAGGTGCAGATGGAACCTTGCTGCGTCTGCAACGCCTCTTCACCCTTTGACTGGCCTGTTTGAAAATCACTTTTAATCAATCAACATCTTCAGCTGTGTCAAAATGGGAGGGACAGCTGAGGCAAATGAATGAAAGCAGATGAGCAGCTGGTAAGGTGGGGAGCTGAGGGTGTGGGGGGGTTCTCCAGTGCCTATTCTGGTCTCTGATTGTACAGGGCACACAGCAATGGCATGGCTAAAATCTTATCTTTAGCTCCTGTGAATTTAAAGTTAATGGAATGTCAAAGATATGTTACAGTCTGAAACGTTTGTGTCTTGTATTTGTAGTAAAAGCCTGTTTTGGCTTTCTCTCTGATACCTCCAATGGTGCTGTGATGTTGGAGTTACCTTTCTTTTGTCGTTCCTGTGTGCTCACACAGCAGGCACGAGACTTGCCCTGACTGACTTCTGTGGGCCATGGGTAATTAAATCATTGAGTTTAAAGGTTGATTCTTTTTAATTTCCTCTTAAACACTTAAATCACGTTTTCACACGTTCTTGGGTTCTTAAGTGTTTGGATAACACTACCAAGAGGACAACTGCAATTCAGCTCACAGGGGAAAGTGGTATATAAGAAAGACTTGACCTTTTCAGTCCTACCCTGCTAGGCTTTTACTGTAGCTTGCAGCTTCTCAGTGTTACAGTCTCCTGGACTCCTGAAGATAAGGCTCTTCCAAAACACAGGGGAGAACAATTCATCACTGAGCATGTGACAGTACCAGAGCCCTAGCTTAAATAGATGTGATTGAATAGCATGCTTAAGCAAAATATGATGCTTTTTCTGAAATTAAACCTTTAACTCAGTTTGTGAGCTTCAGAATCCTCCTATGTTTTCCTAAATCTCATCAAGTTAAAACAGAAGTTTGAGTAGGTACTTGTATCTTATTCAAAGTAATCTCTTTTTTTTTTGGTCCATGTAAAACATGTTAATGGGAACATAGCACTTTCTTCCTGGATTAGTCCTGCTGTTGTGGAGCTAATCCTTTATCAGCTGATTGACAGCTGATCTTTTCCCAATCAGACTATAACCTGTGTGCACAGCTGTGGCACCAACAGCCCTGGATAGAAGCAACTGTCTTTAAGGGAATATTGTGCAGGTAAACATCAGAAGTTCAACAGCTCATTAAGAATAAAGTAGTCTTGTTTATGCCTCTGACCTTTTTTGTAGATATATGGTGTAAGTATACCATGTGATGGAGCTGGGGAGTGTTGCTGGAGCATTTGGGAGCTCTTTCAATCATATTGATATGCAAGAAGTCCTCTGGGAAGACTATGCTGAGCCCTGGAAAAAACTTCATAGCTTTTACAGGACACCTAGTCCTTCTCACCCTGCATCTAAAGATCATCCCAAAACCCGTGTAATTTTGCACCAGATCTCACCATGTTTTTAGCTACCACTGTGCAGGATGCAAGATGTTTGTAAATTGGGGAAATAGCATTGGTGTGGCAGAGTAATCGAGAGAAGGCTCTTGGTCAGGCGTGAGAAGAATCATCCACAGCGATTATATGGATGATTATGATTAGATTGATTGCTAATGCAATACCTACACTTTGCCAGTGCAGTGCCTAAATAACAACACTGTCACCTATTGCAATGTGGTGCACAATGCTGGGATGGCTGGTTGCCCTTAATGCAGTGGGTTTGCATGACCTTGGGGACTGGTGTGTAAGAGTTATTCTTGTTCTGCTTCTGGCTTTCAGTTCAAAGTCAGGGAAATTTGTGTTCTGTTTTCCTCGCTGGAGGAATTGCAGCCACTGTCTGCAACAGGGAAGGCAAATTGGGAAACTTCAGTTAACAATGCCTAATGCAGACACTTAGTAAAATGATCTACAGTTGTCTCACCTTTGCTTCTTTAAACAAAAGTCATTGAAATGAAAAGGAAAATGTATAGACTATTCAATAATGTCATATTATTGCACCACAGATGAGATAATGAGGAAGCACAAATGAATCCTGGTGGACCATGGCTACAAGTGGTAGTATGCTCACCTAATGACCTCCAGAAAGCAGTGTTTTCCAAAGAGGAGTTTTGGGGAAATGGGAATGTGGTGCTAGGGCCTGGTGAAAGGTCTGGCATTTGGTTCCACTGCGTGAAAGTGTTATTGATTAGCGAAGAGAAAACCAGACCACAGTGTCATTCCCAGGGAGTAGTCATACTCTTCCTATGGAGAACATATTGGAACTCCAGACCAGCAGCTGGCTGTGATGCCAGGATATGAACTGTATTTACCTATGCTCAATAGGGGAATATATCTATTTTCAAGAATCCTTAGTGTTCTGTACAGCTGTGGAGTATCATTTAACTATCTGAGAATTGTTTTCTTCTGTGACAGGCCCCAGAGCATTTCTTCCTTACTTAGTTCAAGTTGTTTTGGTTATTGTAGGCCAGAGGGGTACCTGGCCTTTTGTAGCCTCTAGATCCTTGGTTTCTTTTCCACTTACCCTCACTGAAGTGTTGTTTCAGCCCTCCACCACACCATCCCCTGAGCTGTCTGACTTTTTGCCTGTCTCAGAGCACTTACATAGCACATGGCCCATCCATTCATCCCAAGCCTGACATACTGCTGATCCCTGGTTGTGTTGTTTCTATCCCTTCAGAAAGTAAAACTCCCTTCCCTCAAATCCCAAAATGATCCTTTGTATACCCTCTCTCACTGAGTTCTTTGACAAAAGTGCATTTGCTTCCTCAAACTTCCATAGCCACAACCTGGTCTTATCCTTTGCCTTTGGCACCTCTCCTAGAGCTGGAAGATGGAAATGTTGGCTGGTATTAGGGCATCTCTGTCTTTTCCTAATTTCTGTGATATCATTTATTCACAGGTTTCATCAAGTTGCTTTCTTTCTCTCCTGGGTCTTATAAAGATGGTGAGTTTTTACAGAGCTGGCATACAATTTGTGAGTGCTGTGTCTGCTTCCCTGCCAGTAAACATCATGAAACCATTTACATTAACTAATCTTTACCCTAAAAGCCTTTTCCTCACTGCCCTCACAGGAGGGCTATTCAGGACTGCACATTTTGGGCAGCTAGAAGCTTTTTTCTGACGTCTAGTCTAACTGAACACACATCTCCCTGGCTTCCTGCTGCCTGTCTTAAGTTTCTGTATCTCTCCTGCCTCCATGGCAACATTTTCAGGCTGTCATCGGAGCATTGCTTTGCTCTCATTTTGCTCAGCTAACCATGACAAGCTCTTTGAACGTCTGTTTTTTCTGTTCCCCTGACCATCCCTTTGCTGCATTCGCTCTGGTCAGAGGTTTCTTTCCCGTCACTGTACCATGAACAGCACAAGCATCACTTCAGGCAGATCTTGCTATAGATTTTTGTTAAAATGATCTGTAGTGAAATAACTTTTTCTGCTATATAATTTGATTTTATTTACTGTTCTTGCAGCTAGTAACACTCCTGTGGCTGTCTAGGCTAGTCAGTGTACAAACACTAAGTTTCCCAAACAAAGAGTTTCCCAATTGCTGCAAAAATCCTGATTAGTTCTTAGCATCTAGTATTTTTTTAACCAAATCAGGACCCTGCACTTTAGGCAGTCAGCAGAAAAGCAAAATCTTTCCAAGCTTTATGCATTTCACCTTCCTCCAAAACACTGAGGCAGAATCCTGGTATGAGAGAATTGGGAAAAATCCCCCCCCCCCAAGGTGAGCACTGCACCCATAAGGGCATGGGGGATACTTTCTTCTGGACTAGGCTGACTAAAGTTGTCCCCACTATGTAAACACTCTGTTGTTAATATTTCTGAAGCTCAGTTCCCCTTCCCAAAAGGGTGATGTGCAGTACACGTGAGCAGACTGCAAGATAATTCGATGCTGTGATAATGTCAGCACACAGGGAAGTGGGAGACTTACCCTAAAGCATTAATTAAATGTTTTGATGAAATGCTTGCAAAATATTTCACGACACTTCTTTAGATAGAAATTGCTGTAGGAATGTAAGGCATTGTTTGAAAATGATTTCAGGTGATTGTATCTGCATCCTGTAGCAGCTGAAGTTCTAGCTACAGAAGCAGGGCTTGAATGACAGCCAAGTCAGTAAAATCAGGATTATAGATACAAATTGCTGCAGACACATACATGCAGAGAGAGACGACTGAGAGTCTTTCAGGACAGAAGACTGTCGATACTTTTTTTCAGGATTATGCAACCTACTCAATAGCTTATTTTTCTAGATAGGTCTGCTTTGGAGTACTCCCCACAGTGTAATTGGCATGAATGCCCTCAGTGCTCAAATTAGTTTTTTCCTAGTAGGGTGAACCTTGATGTAGGATTTGTCCAGCCAATGCAGCATTACAGGTTAAAACTCAAGTAATTTTTGTTGCCGTTAAATAACAGACACTGCAGAAAGATAGATAAAATGGTCCCTTTTTTTGATAATCCTGTTTTCCATGTAAATCCAAACGAGGAAGGAGATTGTCTTAGATGAGAACAAATTGGGAAGATCTCTCAGGCTGTCTGATCTCTCTTGTCTGCTTTGCAAAAAAGAATCAGATTAATGAATGTAATCAGATTAAGGCTAAAGAAGGGAACATATCTGGGGGGCACCAGAACTCTGCTGATACCAACAAACTCTATGGAAAATCAACGTTAAGGGCCTAACATTGCTCTGTAATTTAATTTAATGGGAGCAAATAATGGCTTTCAAAGAAGTCCTGAGTGCTGGCAAGAGGAGCTTGGACTTCCAGAGGGTAAAAAGACTTGAGAGAGCTAGGAAGTGTCTCCAAGACCCTGGTTTTAGGCAGATGTTGCTTGGGGTGATGGTGACTCGCAGGGTCCTTTGGCATGTTGGCTCACATAGAAAGGCAAGCAGTGTGGGCCCTCTTTGGGCACAGGGTTTGGTGCAGTTCCATCTACCTAAAACCATCTCTGCTCTCAGTCTACTGTGCTTTGCATAGAAAAACAATGCGGAAAGAAAAGGAGGATATACCCACAACAGGCAGAGATGACTGAGGCTCAGAGATACAAGAATGAGAATGACAAAAAGGAGACATCTGAAAAACAAGGGGGAACACAGTGAAAACAGAATGAGAAAGGGGGCATAGAAGGGAAGATGATTTATAGAGCAATATTGGACCCTTGATGTTGATTCTTCCACTGCCTCCAGCAGACTGAGAGCAAGATGCACCATGCTGATGCCGAATATGCCGCTGGATCCTGATGTGGCAGCATTGCTCATCTCTGTAAAAGAAGCATTTTAAGCTTTCTAAAATAAAGTAAGAAAGAAGTGGAAGTGTGAACATGAGGAAGAAAGGGAGAAGGTCAAGAACTTGAGGGGAAAGGGCACTTATTATGGTTTCTGTTCAGATGCATTTTCTGTTTCTTCGGTGCCAACTGTATCTTTCAACAAATAAAACAGAATTTGATGTTTAAATTCTGCTGATTGTTACAGACTCCCAGCCGGTGCTGGCATCAAGGCTGACACTGGCTTTCTGCTTTTCATCATGAAGTTGATCTCTCTCTAAAAATGCCCAAGTTCTTCCTGCTGCATTTATTACCTTGTTTGACTTTGAAGTTCTCTGAGACAGTTTTCTGGGGCAACAAATTGGTTGTTTAATGCAGGGTCTTCCAGACCAACAAGTAAAGATGAATGCAAGTAATATGAAATATGAGACTTGAAATGGGTGCTGCCCAGTTTTCTAAAATTATTTTAATGTCTGGCTGATTTGCCTAGGAATTGACAAGTTCTAATTAAGGTTTTTGTCCCCGTCTGAGATATTTATAAATTTTATCCCCACGTGTCCTTTCTGGATCAAGTTAGCTGTGAATGCATATTGTAGCTGTGGCCTTTTAGCTGGGGCATGTAAGGTCTCTACTTATCACTGCTCTTCTTGAATTTTTTTGGCATTAAATTGTCTTGGAAACATCTCTGGCTCAGTAAAACACGATTCACATCAGTTGTAGGGATCAGACACTGTTGGACAATCAAATACATACAACAAGGTTGTTTTAGGCTTTATTTTCATATAAAGCAAAGCTAAAATTAGAGGGGCAGATGGTGCGGCCCCTGACCTCCTTCCTGTGTCTCCCATAATCAGATGAACAGAGGTTTAGCATATCTCAAGGCAGTATTTCCATTTGGGAAGGATGAGGCAATGAAATGTGAGCAAAAAAACCTGAGGGGTCCTAATGGGGCATCACCCCTGGCTGCTATGAAAGAATGGGAGGATAATGATGTGAGGTATGGAAAGGACTCGTTGCAGTAGTAGGTGGCACAGGTCACCTGGCAGAGTCTGCACACTCCCAGCAAGCTCATGCCAGGCTCCCAGGGCTTTGCATTGCAAAGGAGCAGGTGACTCCAGCTGCTAGCTGGTTCCCAGGTGACGCAAAAGTGTGCAAATCCATGCAGATCCCTGTCAGCCGCTGAAAAGGTGTGTGTGTGTGTGTGAAATTTCTAGGCTTAATCTGCATTATACATTGCGCGTGCATGTGTGTGAGCTTTCCGCAGAGCTCTAGAGCATATGTGTCATGTGGGGCGAGGCCAGAAAAGCAGATGTCCGGACCATGCCCCTCCTACTCGGGGATTAGAGACGCTCAGGGGAGAGCAGATTGAAGCTGGGACACACCTCCCTGACTCACTGCCGGAGACAGCAGCAGCTTCTGCAGGTTCAATAGGCCTTTCCTCTTTGGTCAAATAAAAACCCTGCAGCTCCATTTCCAGCAACCATCCCCTTCTTTTGGTTAACCAGAGAGGAGGAGGAGGATGGCCTATGCTGAGGAAGACAGGTAAGGTGCTGTGAAATAGGGGATGCACAGACATCCAAGATGGAAGGGGCTAGTGAAATCTCATCGCTTTTCCTTGCCTTGTTTTCTTCTTCTTACTGGGCACTCAATAAATGTCAGATGAGAGCTGCTCAGAAGTAACCATCTTATTACTGAAGAGGCATCTGGCCACCTGCCCGTGTCAGGTAGTGGTATTGTGAAATATATCAGCAAGTAGGTGACCTTGGGAGAGGTTATGGGCCAAAAGAGCCAAACCTCTCATGTGGAGAGGCACAGACTGTGAACACGTACGGGGGTGTGCCCCAAGCGTAATGCTTTAGCTGTTTGTTGGGATATGTCTGCTTTTTTACATGGATTTGCATTCAGCCAACCTAGGAGCACAATGAGGGTGGGTTTTTTCATGCCATAAAAGATCTATCATCGGTGACAGTCCTGTGTGTTGCAACAGATGTGTTTCTCCAGAGGATGACAGCAATCACAATAAAGGGGATTGTGTTTTCAGCTGATCTGTGATCTAATCCAAAGCGATGTTACCGAGCACTATTATTAGGTGTGCATTGTTGGAGACAGAGTAGCTATAGGGCCTTTGTGCTACACGTATTAATTCAGCCTGTCAAAAGCTTGCACAGACCTTGTGCTCATGCAGTTCCAGGCTAAACACTGTGTTTGGTGACCCACAGATCAAACTTCCCCTTTGCTCCCTTTGAGCAGGTATCTCCCTGGCATTCAGAAATTATCAGTGCCTGCCAGTCCCTTTGATGTGCCATCCGGAAGATTTCTGAAAACTAAATACTGCAAGCAGATTAATTTTGGCATCACTGTGCTCTCAGCACTGGGGACAGCTCTGACGTGTCCAAAGCCTTTGGGATGGAGAGGGCTCTGCCAGGCCCCTCTGCACCCACAGAAGCTCCTTTCAGGCAAAGAAACACATGCAGCACTGGAGTTTTACTTCTTTGGATAAGAAATATTTTAATATCTTCTGTTTAGAAGGGAAAAAAACTCCCTGGAACTTGGCACAGCTCAGTCGGTCCCAATGTCTTCAGCAGACATTGAATGGGATTCATGCCACTTTAAAATTTCTGAGGATACAGGAATAATAGCCTTTCTTTAATGTTATTTTGCAAGGGTCTATGCACCTTTTGAAAAAAAAGGGTTTATGGTCAAGAGGAAGAGCAGATCCTGGTGACCTTGTTCTTTTCTCATGCCTGCCATAGGTATGTCAAAAGCTTGGGTATTACATATAAATTCTCTTGGTTCCCTTGAATTTCTAAACAAGGATTACAGTTATTCAACAGAGAAATTGGGGGGAATTGTTCATTAATGTATGTAAAGCACTCTTAGAGCTTTTGTCTGGGAGCAGGCGATAATACAGTCAAGTGTAGTCTTCATTAATGCCACGTTCACAGCTTCTACTTATTTCAGGAGCTCATGGTACACTTGGAAATTTCAACAATATGTGACAGTAAATAAACTTTCTCATTCCAGACTTTTCCTTTGAAAAGTATTTTAGCTAAGTACGACTCTTCATTTAAATCTTTGTGTATGGAGGTTATTTCTTCTTATTGGGTTGCAGGTTTATGACTTTTTGGGGTATTTTTGACATCATAGTTTGTAACTAGGAATATAAGTTTGATGTATGGTACATTGGACTGGACTTAGAGCAGGAGAGAGACAGGTAGGAGATCAAGAAGCTCACAGAAAATACCTGTGCAATAACTGATTGTCAGTATAAAGAAAGAAAAAACACAGAATTGAAGTCCTTTATTTCAATATTTGATAATTCAGCTGGAGGAACCAGTTGTATACAGACAGTCAAATCCTCTTAGTCAATGGTCTGAGACCTCCTGGAGTGAGGAGCATCACTTTGAAAGCTTTTCTACATGTCCTCTAAGGCTGCAGACAGCAGCATCACAACATGACGAAGGTTTACACCCCTGGAAACAAGAGACTTGATTGAAAAAAACAAACCAAAAAAAGAAACATTCATGAAGCAGTCAGGGACTGTTTTTCAGTATCTCTAGTCAATTTTACATCACCTGCAGCCTCTCAGTATCTGATTCTCTCACCCCTCAATAAGCAGATCAACTTTTCATGTAGAGAACCTGCTGCCCCTACCTGTGTTGGTTCACTCCAGGACCCAGTCCTCTACCATGTACTGCTGTTGATTCTGCTCATTGGTGGTAATGATTGAGTTGCTACCAAGAACTTTGTTGGGACCTTTGCTTTTGAGGAGAGTTTCCAATCAACCTTGATATTGACTTTCAGAAAGTAGCTGCATTGTCCTATTGGAAACAGGATTATGGGATTATTTTGCTATTGATTGTGTTTGAAAACTGTGATTAAAGCACCTGAATACTGGGCTAAGAGGTCTACAATTTGAACTCCTCTCCCTTCCCATGAGACAGATAGACAACAAGCAATGCCAACTTCTATCCTACCTTCTAGCAGTGAGGCTCAGTGCTGGACAAGATGGGTTTTTTCCAAGGTATTTATGCAGTTCCCCTCATAAATCAGGCACTATAAGCCCTGGAGCCCAAATTCCTGGTTTTCACTTGTTTTGATGTAGACTGATGCCATTGGGTCTCTTGCCTAGGACTAGACTGTGACTGTGCCCCCTGTCCACTCTGTGGGAGAGAAGAGGCTGAATCAGATCCCCATGTTTATCCTCTGTACTGAAGGCAGAAGGTATCAAGCAGGTGGATGTTTGAGATGTGGTACCAGCCCTAGAAGAAAGCACTGGGAGCTGATGGCACTCAGCACTTAGAGAGATTGGCTTCTCCATCTCTGATGTTTGCCCCATGTCTCAGTAGTCCATCTACCACAGAGCACAGTGTCTACTCCTTCATCAGCACAGGACTCTGTGCTGCTCAGGTGGCTTTGGAATTCCATCCTCTTGGATTTCCTCACCATAGGCTGGACATCCCTGTCCACACACATATAGCTTGCAATTTCTCAGTCTAACTGTGCTTTTGCCTCCCTTCAGTAACTTGGGAGAAACCAGAGCCCATCTGAAGCAGGAGTGGTTATGCTTTGTGACATTTCTGTGATCTAGGTATCATTAGCTATTCTTCCACTACAGAACAAAACCTGCAAAGAGAATTCAAATGATTTTCCTGTGGCCAGGGGTGAAATATATGAGATTAAAAGTGATACACCTGCAATAATAGCCGTGAAACCTCTATTATTATAGTCTTAATAAAATTTCTTTTTCTTTGCAACTTTTCAGGACATCTGTGCTTTGAAGCTTGATCTTTGAATGGGTTGATAGTCTCACTGACCTGTTCTCCTTCTGCAGGAATAGCTATGAGGTGTATAAGGAGACAGCAGATTGGCTACGTGCCCGTACTGTCCAGCGCCCGAAGATCGCCATCATCTGTGGATCTGGACTGGGAGGTCTGGCTGATGTGTTGGATAACAAGACAGTGTTTCCATATGAGGACATCCCTCACTTCCCACGGAGCACAGGTCAGCACAACCCATGGCATCTGCATCCCACCCATCTGCAGCTTGCAAGGCAGCCCCACACAGAGATCACTCAAGTCAACACGCATCACTTGGCATTGCTCTGCAAACCAATCCCTCAGTAGTGAAATGTGTGTTCACAGTAAAAATATAAATATCTTAGCACAGAAATATGTATTTATTTATTTGACTTCCAGCTCCTGCTTTCACAGCACTTGGCCCTGCTGTAAAGCATAATCATCAGCTGACAGATCCCTCTACGGTCAAAGACCTCGAGATCTGTAACTAAAATGACATTCTATTAATTTCCAGTTGCAGGGCATGCTGGCAGATTGGTGTTTGGGGAGCTGAAGGGACAGCCCTGTGTGTGCATGCAGGGACGTTTCCACTATTACGAAGGCTACTCTGTCAGCACGGTGAGTCCTCCTTAAGGAAATCCTTCACGTAGGGGAGATGTGTTATAAAAGATGCAAAAGTGACTGCTTGCTTTGCTGTCTAGCTGCAGGACATTAGCTCCTGCAATGAAGTTACATTGCACTTGAAATGAGTCTTCCTTAGATTGTAGATTTCTCCCCAAAAAATGGAATTGGCACTTCAAACTGAGAGGTATTTGGTTTCTGCTGGGTGAAGGTGATGCTGTGCAGCCACACAAATTGGCTGACCTGCTATACTTGCAGGGGAAGACAGTTTATCATACACGGCAGATTAATTTACATGCTTTAACTCAGTCGTTTTAATCATGATTTAAATCAGCAAGCAGAAATCTTTGATAAAAATAATCTATTTTAATCTTCTTTTGCATTTGTATAGTTTACAGCTTTCTTTTTTCTCTAGAAAAGAACTCCCTGGCTGCTGCAGCTTGCTGTACTCTCCCAGCTCAGATAATGGAGTGTGTGAAATTATGCTACCTAACGTGCACATATGTAGATTGCTGTTAGAGAAAAACCAATAATATTTATTTACTGATTGATAGCATTGTGTGTTCTATTTGGAGAGCTTTGAGATTTTCCTTGTGGCTGAGATCCATTTGCATTTGGATATAAACTGTAAGACTTGGCATCACTCAGATTCTTGCAAAAAAAATTACTATTTTAAAATCATCTGATAAAAACTAGCTTTACCAAAACATGTTTGTCTATTAAAATTAAATAATTTCTGAAAGAATTTGTGTCCATAATTATGAAATTTTCTGCTCGCAGCTTCTTTAGCATTTGAGAGGCAACAGGTATCATCCCAATTCCTTCACGACTCCTCAAAATCAAATTTCTTACATTCCCAATTGTTCCTTAACTTTGGATTGCACTCCAAGTTCATGTGCAGTAGTAACTTCAATCAGCACAGTGGAGTGATCCTGCAAAACCCTGGCAGTGAGGAAAAACTATCTGCATGTTCTTTCTGTACCACCTTTATTTGACTTTAGTGCCACTGTGTGAAATGTGGGCTTGGGTTTGAATGGTATTAATTATAAGATTATGTTTTAAAAACATTAAAATTCTATTTAAATTAGAGGAATGCTTAAAATTGTAGGAAGTTGTCTCCCTATATACACCCTTCTTTGCATCCACAAATTGCAATCCTAAAATGCAGTAGCAGTATCTGGTTGCTGATTGCAGTACTCTTTGCACATATGCCTTTGCTTCTTCCAGGTCACCTTTCCCATCAGGGTCTTCTTCCTCCTGGGAGTGGAGATCTTGATTGTCACAAATGCTGCTGGAGGACTGAATCCTCACTTCCAGGTGGGGGACATCATGTTCATAAGAGATCACATCAGCTTGTTTGGCTTGGGAGGGCAGAATCCACTGCGTGGACCAAATGATGAGAGGTAAGAAGGCATCAGCTCCATGCTACTGGTTAATTCTTTCTTTGTACAGCCACAAGCTAGGACTGCCAGTTGTGCCTGCTGACAAATATTTACTGAGAGGTAGTTTGGCTCGAGGTATCCACAAGGGAAGAGTTAGAGCAATAGCTGTGTGTGCTGTGCCACCTGCCCTGCCTTCCCCAAGCACCCTGCCTTGGCTGCTGCTCACTCTTACAGGCCTATAAGGAGTTTATATGCAAACCCCTAGAAGGTTTTGTTTCATACAGGTAGGTTCATGATCCTTCTCCTGATGTGACTTGATACTGTCTGCTAAAGAGACCCACCGCTGTCTCTTCTTGTCAGCCCCTCTCTGCTGGTTCCTCTTAACTGAGCAATCGGTGAACTGTGGTGTCTCCAGCCTGCATTTATCAACAGCCATTTCTGGTGTGATGGAATGGGTACAACAGAGGCCAGGCAGTAAGTGGAGAGCAGAGCAAAGATAAACCTCTAAATCTCCTGATAACCATGCTTGTATCCAGGTCATTAAACTGGAGTGCCTTTGTTAACAGCATGTATTCACTGAAGGCATCAATCTGATCAGAGGTGGTTGGCTTGGCAGCTTCTTCAGAGATCTATGAGAGTAAACTGCTGCTGGTTGAGCTGGGAAGTCAGGTTTCCAGTACTGGCTGTGTAGCAGAATCTTTACCCTATGGACAGTGCAGAGAGAGGCTTCTAACATATCCTCACCCCTAGAGTGTATATGCCACCAGACACAGAGTTGCTCCAAGTGGGAGGTTGAACTAGATGACCTCGAGGTCCCTTCCAATAGGAATTTATGATCCTAAAACCTTCCAAGACAGCATCAGACTGGTAAGGTGGAAGGCAACCAGCACAAGCAACATCATAGCACTAAGTGGAGACATGCCAGAAGGACCAGTGTTCACAATATGAAGCCCTTTTGGTTCTCAAATGGGACTAAAAAGAGCATGAGAACACATCCCCTGGAGATCCAGGCTGAGCAAAAGAAAGCACATCAAATATCAGGGAAGTCAATATGGAAGCAGTAAAGATCCAGCACTGTCACGAGCCTTATGGCAGGAAGGAGGCAGGCTGGATTGTGATAAGGAGAAAACAGCAGCAGAATTGTTTCCTAACCAAGCTGGCAGGAAAGAAGCCAGGTGAAAGCCAGATGTGTGAAGCCAGAGGACAGGCAAGAGAGGTGGTGGAAGAGATGGTAGTTTATGAGCAGTGAACTCAGATAATAGGATGGTTGAATCTGTTGTTGTGTTGGTACCTTCATCTTGAAAAATGGACATGTTTTCAGGGCAGGCATCTGGATTGTCCTCAGATCTTTCCAGAGAGAAAGTTCTGCAGAGAGTAAGGTGGCCTGCCTGGCTTTCAGCTAGTTAGTTCCTTCCTGATGTAACAACAGACCCAGCTCCTGCTTCTGAAGGAAGCTGAAAGGTGCTGGCAGCTGCCTCAGGAGAAATAAACACTGTGCTGCGCTGCGGTGGCAAGAGGACAGTAGCCATCTGCAGTGGAACATCTTTACATCTTTGTAGGTATTGCTGTGGGTTGGAGGAAAGAATGATCAAAAGCAGAGGAGCCACATGGAGTGTTTAAAGCTCTCTGGACTTGCATAATTGCTCTGGAGCAGGAGGAGAAACGCCAATCAAACAACTGCATCTGGACAACGTTCAAAGGCAGCATAGCTGCCTCATTGCCTCTCAAAAGCAGCTTCCTGGTTAAGACTGCAGTGCTCTGGGAGGTGACTTTTGTACTGCTGACCAAGGCATCAAAATGGGCAAAAGGTCTTTATGAATCAGGTTTCAAAGTATTGCAGAGTTTTAGCTGAGCAAACTCCTAAAATACAGTCCAGCTGAGCTACCAGGAAGGATTTATCTGAGCACAACAGAGCAAAACTAGAGGCAATGAAGTGATGTGGAAATAATATTTTTTTAATAAATTAGAGATTGGCTTCTGCATTGCTGGCCATCCTTCAGGAAAGGGAAGCAATTTTCATGGTGATGAATACTTATTACCTTAGACCAGAAGGGAAAGTTTGTTTTTATTTATATAACATTTAGTGTTTATAAAAGCAAAATAAGCCACCTACTGCCCTAAGCATTCAGCTGGAAGAACGTGTAAACAAGCAGGAGCTTTAATAGCCTAGATGAGGGACCTGGTCTGCTCCTACTGAACCACATTGGTGAACATGGCTGGAAGTTTATTTTCTATGTTTCCTCAGTGGCACCATAACAATCTTTGCCATCTACTTTGGCTCTCCTTGGGTCAATAGTAGGATTCACTCCATCATGAGCAGGACTGAGCTGTTATCTCAAGACCTAAAGCAAACAAGAAACCCAGCCTGGAAGCAGAGGATGAAGGCTAGGTAAAATATAGCCCTTGGAGCCCTGGAATTCCAAGATGTTAGTAGCTGCTTCCTGTGATGGGCTTTAATTGTGACTGAAGCTCCATCAGGCCCTGCTCAAACCCCCTCCCTGGGACAGCCTGTGGGACACTTTGTGCTCTAGGGAGCCCTAAGGGCAGCAGCTGTCTGGTGGACAATGTTGAAAAGTCATCATGGGTAGGTAATGGGGAAAGAGAGAACAGGCCCTCAGTGCTCCTTGGAGACAGGAGCCCTTGAAAGACCATTCCAGAAGGGTTTGTGCAGTAGGAAAGCAGTGCTAGACTTTCCAACAGCCATAACCTCTGTGTGCTGAGGGTCTTGGGCAATTAGCATGAATGTCATGCCCAGATTGTTGGTGGTGCCCCGTTCCTGGAAACATTCAAGGTCAGGTTGGACAGGGCTCTGAGCATCCTGATCTAGTTGAAGATATCCCTGCTCACTGCAGGGGTTTGGACTAGGTGGCCTTTAAAGGTCCCTTCCAACTCAAACTGTTCTATGATTCTGTGAAAGCAGAATTATCTGATGATAAGGGTGGAATGAGAGAGATTCCATCCATGGCAGGTCTGCCCTCAGCATTTCCCTTTTCTCCAAAGGGTGAACATCCCTGGACTCTGATGGAGGGAACGCCGTAGTAGGAGTATCACATGGCTGTGTCCTTTACTGCCTTGCAGGTTTGGAGTGAGGTTTCCCTGCATGTCAGATGCTTATGAACAAGATCTGCTCGGCCTGGCAATGGAGAGTGCACAGGAGCTGGGCTTCCTGAGCTTCATCAGGGAAGGAGTGTACTGCCTGCTGGCTGGTCCCTGCTACGAGACCATTGCCGAGTGCCGCGTGCTGCAGGCGCTGGGAGCGGATGCTGTGGGTAAGCTGCCCGGGCTGGGCTGGCAGGGTTGGTTGGGCACATGGATTAAACAGTTAATTCTGCTCAAGGCTGACTTGCTTCAGTCTTTGACTCTCTAAGTCTCCTGGGGCTGAAGAAACTAGCTCTGTGTATTTCTGCTTCATTCTGCAGTGGCTTAGTGCAGCTCCTAGGATGGATCTGCAGAAAGTCCCTGTGCTTATGGCTGCCCAGGATAGGGATCCCAGCACAACGCCGTGGTTTTTCCCCAAACACAAGTCTCTC
>NW_008668262.1:16778-24015 GCF_000695815.1 Acanthisitta chloris
AAATCTTTATAGTGTCAAAATTTAAAAGAAAAACCATAATAAAATGCTTTTATGATGGTTTTTCTTTTAAATTTTGACACTATAAAGATTTTCACTCTGCTTTTTTCCTACAAACCAACCCTCCGTAAGAGTCTTGATTGTTTTGGGATGGTAATTATGGATACCTTCCCTACTGTGTACAGGGAAGTAAGTGCCATGATCCATATGAGTCCTCCAGCTTGACCCCTGGCTCATGAAAGTCTGTTTATTAATATCTGTGGATTTTTTGTGTGTGAGGAAAGGAGTTCAGCTTCCCTCAAAGCCATTTTTCTTTGTGATAGATTTTTTAACTGTGGAAGAGAAGAGCCAAATGACACAGCACATCAGTACTTCCCTTAGCAAGGCTGCAAACAGTCTGACACGTCTTGAGGAGGGAGCTGTGGCACAGGGATCAAATGCAAGAGGTTTATTGTGCTGAGCAGAGTTGTAACTGTAGTGCTGCAGCTATTTGAGCCTTCCAGGTATCACAGCCTTTAACTATTACAGAGCTCAGAAACAGAGAGCTGTGGGGCATGAGACAAGGGCGTGTGCTTGGAGGTAGGATCAAGGTTTGCAGCCTTGGAGAGGGAGATTTTGTTTTGGTGTAAATCCTGATTCACTCTGGTCCTTTCCTCTCCTCCCATAGGCATGAGCACTGTCCCAGAGGTAATTGTAGCCAGGCATTGTGGCCTCCGAGTCCTTGGGATCTCCCTCATCACCAACAAAGTGGTGATGAGCTACAACAGTCAAGAGAAAGCCAACCACGAGGAAGTGCTGCGCATCTCAGTGGTCCGGGCTGAAGCCCTGCAGAAACTGGTCACACACCTGCTGGGGAAGCTGGGGGAGAGCACAAACTCCCCGTGACCTCCAGCCATTTATCATTCATATTGTAATGTGTGAACACCAGCAAGTGCTGGGGGAGAGCTGTTGGTGGGACTGTCCCCTTCTGCTCTTCTGGTTTTAAACAGACCTTTTGATATTTGTCTCTGTGCTTTATCTGAGCAGGTGCACAGGTTTGCTTTGAATTTTGCCAGAATGATCCCCTTGTTGAACCAGTGACCAAAATAACTTGCTAGCACATAAACAGGGTCTGACCTCTGACACATTCCCAATCCCCAATGTCAGCAATGAGCCCCTCAGTTCTGTGAGTTCCAGCTCCCCCTTGTTCTGCCGCAGAGCATTTGGTGTTTCTCACCTGTGGTGCTGTCTGTCTTGGCACAGTACCCGCACGTAGCCCTGAGGCCATGAGCCAGGTCAAGAGCTGGCTAAACGTGAGATCTGCCTGAAACAAGCAGTGTTACAGAGCAGGTGAACTGATTTTACAGCTTGGAAAATCACTGCATTCCCATGCACAGGGTTGTGTTCCCTTACCATGCAAGAGAGTCTCCCAAAAAGCCCTCCCTTTGCTTATTCTTGGCTCCTTAGGACCAGCTGCAGAGCTCAGTAGCTGTTTGCTACAATGCAGGATGCCCCCATTACCCCTAACACCTCTCTGCTCTGTCTTCCGCTTCATCCCTCCCATTAGAAGGGATGGAAATGAGCTCAGCTACAAGGCACAACTTATCTGTGCACTGTGTAAATATGGCCAAGCTGGAAACACAGTCCACGTCCAGCTTCACCTGGTTTTGTTCTTTCTCTTTCTGGATGTTTTGGACATTAGTAGCTTGAGCACTGGAGACCAGTTTCCTGTTGGTGTCCCAAGACAGAGACCCAGTGTTTCATACCAGCTTTGCTCTGCTGCTGTCCCTGCAGCACATGTTGGAGCACCAATGGCTTGTGGAGTTTACTAGTGTGAAATTAAAGGGGAAATAGTTTGGAACATGTATGATATTTTTCTGACTTTCCTGGTCCTCTTACATAAAGAAATTGAACCAAGCAGTGAGTAAAGGACAAACAGGAGAGGCTCTCTTAGCAGCATCCTGACGGTCCATCAAGGAAGGGGAACATTCACCAAAGTAGTGCATTATTCATTGTTCCTCAAAGGTCAAGCTGAGCTGTGGATGCAGCTGGATGTGAAACAGTGACTGTAATTATTAGATAACCTTTTTTCCTTCATTTATCTTGGAGTTCTCTATAAAGCCCATCACTGTCATAGCTAAATGTTTTCAGTTGACTCAGTGGTCTGAACTGAAGACACCCAACTGGTCATGGAGAGCTCCCAACCTGCCTTCCTATATTTAGCTGATCAGTTGTTTACCACCGATGTTCACCCTCCGTCACAGCCTTCAGCGTTCCATGACATTTCTTCCAGTTTTTTTTCCAGATGGGTATTTGCTTGAAGCCCTTCATGCTGCAATTACTGGTGTCAACTGCAGTATCCATGGTGCAGATGTTGCCACCAGGAGGAACAGTTGTGCCGTGAATGTTTTCCATGAAATGATAACACTAAAGGTGTAGGGGAGATCTTGGGGTGACCCCCTGTGCCCTTCTCTTCTCCTGGGCAGGTTTATCTGTGGTCAGCCCTGACAAATATCTGCCCAACCTGGTCTGGAGGACTTGTGGAGCAGGAGAGGGTTTGTTGTGTTTTCCTGACAGAGTCACTTGATCAGCAGCTCGTGGCACTTGGAGGAGACCTCAGAGACAGCAGCTCTTCCCATTTGGTGGGTTTGACTGTTAGGACAGTCTTGGGAATGAGCTGTGGTGATAATCTGCAAAGGGAAAGGGTCTCCAGCTCCATCTTCCACAAGGCTGTTGCCTTTTCAGATCCAGCAGGAGTGAAGTGCTCGTCAAGGGGGGCAGCACAAGCAGTGAAATATGAAAAGTGGCAGATGTGCAGAGCTAGTAGGAACCACTTCTACCTGTTCTCTTTTCAGACTTGGCCCAGTATGGGCTTGTTACAAGGCAGGGAGAGAGCAGATAATTTCCCCTGCCTAGAAAATGGTGCTTCACGTTCATCTAATTAATACTTGGTAAATACAAAGTCTCTCAAGTGGGAGTGGAAGGCAGCTGTGCAGCTCACAGTAGCTAGCAGCATCCAGAGTAGCTAAGGCTGGGATTTCAGCAGGCTCCATTAATTAATCAGAGTCAGGCTGGGCTGCAATGTGAAGGGAAGCATCCAAAAAAACCTGCTGTTGTGCTGGTGCTTCTCAAGCTGGGTTTGAGATGATGAGGAGCTTGGCAGCAGCACCTGCTTTCAGCAGACCGGGTCTGCTCCTCTCTCCAGCTGTACCGGAGGCAGATACCATGCACTTGTGTCTGAATACAGCTTAAATACAACTTAAAATTGAATCTGAAAATCACTATGCAACTAAATCTTTGGCAGATTATGTCTGTTTTTAAAGAAATATTTTCCAAATAGCATTTGAGCCCTTAAACAGTTTGGGACTCTTCTTTCTGCTGCCCAGGGTTGGCTTGGATGGCCCAAACTCTGCATGAATGTCCTGATTTTTGTCCCTGTAAATGATGAGAGGGGAACATGCCCTGGGCACTTTGAAAGTATCTTATTCATGCTTTGGTGTGGAAAGGGGGAATACAATTAACAGAATGTGTTCATCTGGCTTTGGAGATACTTTTCATCCAATTTTGTTTGGTTGGGTTTTTTTAACTGCTGATGAATTTCAGAAGTCTGAAATACAGGGATGCAAGGTGGGTAGGATGTGTGTGGAAGAAACTGTGAGGGAATAAAACCTGTTGTGATCCTGAAAACAGTGTTTTTGTTTGCTGTGCCAATGCCATTGGATAGAAAGGAAGGAGGTGCTTAGCTGTACCCTCTGCATCCAACCCCCCCCCATCCCTGTGGGACCTGAGCTCAAAGCTCAGGATAAGCAGGACCAACATTTGACCAGCACTTTGCATAGGTATTTCTTACTGATCCCGCTAGGCTGAGGAATTTATGGGAAAAATACCAAGAACCAAAGGACCTCAACTAATTTGAGCAGCTGGAAGATGCAATGTACTGTGGTGGTGCCAGTGCAGCAAATCATCTGTGCTGGAGGCAGGACATGGTTTACTTGATGCTCTGCCTTTTGTTTAGTGCTCTTGGTGCTTTCTGGCAACATCCATGACCGAAAGGAGTAGATTGTAAGACAGCCTCACCTTCCTTCTTTCCTGAACTCTGTGGCACTTACCAGCTTTCAGAAATCTAGGGCCTTGTGGTCTTCATGAAGGCATTGATGCCTCCATATGGGATCCACATGAAAATGTGAGGCCAAGAGGAGAAATTTCTGCTGCATCCCTTGGTTGGACCATATCATGAGTGTTTAAGTAGAGATCTCTGCTGTTATTTGAGAAACAACCCTGCAACCAAAAAAAACCCCAAATCTGATGATGTGATCCATCCTAATTCCTTTGCAAGGTTCAGTTTCCCAGATTTTCTTTCACATGAGGTCTGCCTTTTGCATTCTTTCCAACATAAAAGTAAATCAGAAAGCTTTTAAAACCTGTGCTATCTGTCTCAGCTCAGCAGCGAGTGTGTGCCTTGCCTTCAAGTTATCAAAATTCCCTTAGATGTTTCTCTGTACTGAAAAAAACTGCAATTGAATTAAGGGGGTATTGCTATAGCAGTGTGTTGTTTGTTTCCTTTTCCAAAAGCTTTGGGTCTTCACTGTGAGGATTTCATGTGCCGGAAAGAATTAAACTCTGCCGTGCTGTGCTGAATATGTGGAGCAGGGGGGAGTGATGTGGGACACAGCAGTGGGCTGAGCTCAGTGCTGAATTAGAGCCTGACTCTGTGAGCAGAGTGATGGGCTGTTATTTCAAAAATCTGATGGCATGTTCAGATGAAATCATAGGATATCCTGAGTTGGAAGGGACCCACGAGGATCATCAAGTCCAACTCCTGAACCTGCACAGGACAACCCCAAGAACCACACCATGTGCCTGAGAGTTGTCCAAATGCTTCTTGAACTCTTTCAGTCTTGATGCTGTGACCACTTCCTTGGGGAGCTGTTGCAGTGCCCAACCACCCTCTGGGTGAAGAACCTTTTCCTAACATCCAACCTAGGAGGCGATTTACCAGCTGGGACTTGGATAAAGGCTGGAGATAACCATACAGACTTTTCTCCTGCAGAGGGGACATCCCTTGTGCCCAGATGCCCATGTGGGAGATGTCTTCAAACAGAAGAAGAACCACCTTGCCTGAAGCTTCATAGCCCTCTCTAAAAGTCTTTCTCAACCTTAGCAAACCCCTTCCTGCAGGAACGAGCCCCTTTTGCCCAGTCAGCCACTTAGCAGAAGCAGCTTGGGGAAGCATCTCCCCAGAGAAGGCAGGGAGTGCACCTGGAGCCCAAATTTTGCCCCCAGGTCCCACCCTGGAGCAACCTTGGCTCTTCATTAGCAGAACTGGGTGTCATGTAGCAGCAGGACTGTGATGGGCTGGTGACCCAGAGCCTTGTCTGTGCTGGGCTCAGGTTCTGCTCCCTGTGATGCAGATGATGGACAAGTGTTGGGTCCCTGTGCCCCTTCTCTCCCCAGTTTGGGCACAACTGGGACACATCCCTAAACCCAGCCCTGCACAGGCAGCGAGTGTTCCCTCTTATCCCCCAAGAAAAATCTGCTCTGGAGGGAGCAGAACAGAAAAGCAATGTGCTCTGCTGAGGAAAATTGTGCTGCAATAATGGGAAAAATAAGCTTTTTTTGTGACTAATCTCTGTGCCAGAGCTCAGGAAATGTGAATGGAATACCCAGGACACTCTTCAGTTCTCCATGTGTGCCTGAAGGCTGCATTGTGCAGCAGGGAGAAAGGAGAAGGCCATCGTGCTGCTCAGAGTCCCACCATGGTTCTCCTCATGGGATGCTGGCACAGCATCTCCCTTCCCATGCCTGACGTTCAGTGTCCTGCCCTGCCTCAGCTTCCCATGGTGTTAGTGCTAGGCTTGGCACCATCTCCATTGCACTGGGATCCTCCAGCCCCAAGCCTGTGTCCCCTGCGTTTGGGGGAGCACTCACACCCCTTTTCTGCCAGCCAAGAGACAAAAACAAGAGGCACCAGCGGGATGGGCAGTCCCTCGGATAACTCCCAGCAGCTGCCTGCTGCCGATTACGTCCCTGCTCTGCGTACATCTGAACTTCCCTGATGCCTTCTCATCTTTAATTAAGCACTTCCATCGGCTCAGCCTTCTCGCTGGATCTGAATTTTTATTTTTTTATTTTTTTCCCCCCCATGTAGCCATGGCAACGCTTCCCCTGGGCAGGCTTGTGCTGGAGCCAGTGACAAACCCCACGTGTGGCTGTTTGTTTGGGCCTGGAAATTTCCCTGCCATTTGGGAAAACTTGGGAAAAGAAAACCCTATGGCGAGCCAGTGAGCAGCAAGAGGAGCCAGAGGGAGAGAGGTTTTTTGGGCTGAGCATTGCTCCCATCCCTCCAAGCAGCCCCACTCCAGCAGGGATGGCAGAGCCTTGGTCTCAAGAGTTCCTTGGTTTTCTCTCCAAAAGATGGGTGCAGTGTCCAAGTTTCATGTCCTCACTCCAGCCATGGGTGGTGAGTGACAGCCCTGCTGTGGCCATCACATGGTCTCTTGGTAGCTGTGACACAGGGACTGCCTTCACCCTGCTCCTCCCGCCGGGAGCAGCAAATCATGAGCTGTCAAACTGCCATGAGGCAGGGACACGGTGACACAGGGCAGGGACACGGTGACATGGGTAGGGCTGGGTGGCACAAGCAGAGATGCAGGGACTTGGGGAAGGAGTAGAGTGACAGGCAGGAGGAGGTGGCAGGGCAGGGTGACAGGGCAGGACTAGCAGTCAGGAAAGAGATAGGTGACATTAGGAAGGGCAGGTGACAAGGGGCAGGGATAGGTGACATGGGGCAGGGGTGAGTGGCACAGGGAGGTGACATGGGGCAGGGTAGGTCATGGGGAAAGGACGAGTGGCATGGGGCAGAGATAGGTGACATGGCACTGGGATAAGTGGCATGGGGCAGGGGTGAGTGGCACCGGACAGAGGAAAGTGGCACGGAACAGGGGTAGGTGACACGGGACAGGGGTAGGTGACACAGGGCAGTGATAGGTGACATGGGACAGGGGTAAGCAACGTCGGGCAGGGTCGGTGGCACAGAGCAGGAGTAGGTGACAAGGCAGGGACAAGTGGCACGGTGCGGGATGCCCATCCCGGTGCCCAGTGCTGCCCGCGGTGTCCCAGTAGCCCAGCATCCCGGTGTCCTGGTGTGCCGGTAGCCCGGTATCCCAGTGTCCCGATGTCCCTGTGTCCCGTTGTCCCAGTGTCCCGTTATCCCGGTGTCCCGGTGTCCCGTTATCCCGTATCCCGGTATCCCTGTATCCCG
>NW_008668263.1:0-6072 GCF_000695815.1 Acanthisitta chloris
TATATATATATACTTGAAAACAAGACTGTTGGTAGGAGACAACTGTTGAGCTACACAGATAAAAATTAAATTCAAATTAATCTAAGAGTTTAATACTTGCTGCCAAGGTTCTGGTTGTCTTTTTTTTTTTTCCTTCCCCCTGCCCCAAAATTGGGCAATATGTTGACACAGTAAGTTCTGCTTGTCAGCACTATCAAGTAATTCTGGCAGGTTTATGCATGTCCATCTGTCACCCTTCATAACTGCACGTTTTTGAGCTCTTTCAGAGATACCTTCCTGTAAACTTTCTAGCAATACACCTACACATAGAAGTTCTTTGTGTTAATCTGTTCTTTCTGTTAATATTACGATACTTTCTAAGTAAAAAGAAAAATATTAACATGTTCACTGATGGAATTAATATCAGGGATAGCTGTATTGTAATTCAAGTCTTAGCAGTGAACAAAAATTTTAAGCAGAAAACTTCTATAACCAAGATTTGTGTTCTGAGTCTGTAATATTTGAAGACAACTGATACTCAGCTATTGATATATCTTGTTCTAGGAAAACATGTTCAATTTGAAAATGTTTCTCCTAAGAACACGCATATAAAGCAATATGGTAGATATCTTTATCCCTGAATTTGAGTAATACATTAGTGCCTCTTGTATATTAAAACCAACTGGTGTTTGTCCCAAGGAGCTGTGCTGCAGAACATATCAGAAGATTTTAAAATGTCATTTGGTAGGAATTCTGCTGGTGCCTCCCTTGTGATTGGTGTTGAAAGGCAACTGAAAATGCTTTGAAGGAGAGTGCTTCCATATACCTACTGGGGAAAACTGATGGCAATGTATAAAAAAAATCCCTTGCCTGACACAAAAAAAGGAAGTGATCAGTCTGGAATGAAATGTAATGTACCAAGTAAGAGTTGGAGATATGATTATGGGAACAGATGCAGAACTAGACCAAATAGAATGAAACATAGAATGTTAGAGGGCTGGAATGGACCTTAAAGATCATCTAGTCCCAACCCAGTGTGCTGTGGGCAGGGACAACTCTCACAAGACCAGGTTGCTCAGGGCTTCAGATAGACTCAAGGCTTCAGATAGGAAATAGAGAAACTTGACCAGTTTGCTCTTCTGAATATTCTTTGGCTTCTGAGTGGTTCAGGTGAAGGTCCTCTGGTTGTCATCTGGCAAGCAGTAGTGTTGTGCCATTATTGCTAGGCGATCCTTGGTTCTGGCATTTGAGGCTGACATTAACTGATTGTCCCTGGGACACAGACAACGGCTCAGTTCCATTTTGCAGCAGGGTGCTGCGGCTTGGAGAGAGCTATTGTCATCCCGTGCTTCTGAGCTGCTCCCACAGTTCTGTTTTCCTTCACTCCTCTCAGGTATATATTTCTTTTGGCTTTGGGCCATGTTAAGATATTGGGACACAGCTTGTGGGTTAGGAGGATTGATAGTGCCTGAAATAGACCTTTGGAAGTAAGGATAAGAAATTCTCTTTGCAGAGAAGATAGAGAAGGAATTAAATGTTTGAATACCAGGATTCTAATTAGGGATGCCTACTTTGTGGGTTTTTAATAATAACAACATTGTAACAATTTTCCAGAAATTGTGCTAAGTTTTGCTGCTTTCCAAGTAATGGTCTATAGAAACAATAAAAAATGCATAGCAATTTGGTGCTCTAAGATTCTGGCATGCATCAAGTCATTCTTGGCAGCTTTACTGATAAATATTTCTCTAGCAGAAATAAATAAGGTGGTATTTATTGTGTATAAAGATAGTTTTAACATGCAGTCTTTTGCAGAGAGATTGAGAGGTTTTTGAGGAGGTGTTTTGGTGTGGGTTTTTTCTCATAGATTTCAATAGGAATTATCTAGACCAGATGAAATTATAAGCTAAGTTTGCAAATTATATACAACTTCAAGATTCCATACTTAAAATGTAAATACTGACATGCAGTGAGTTTGTGTATAGATATGTGTATATATGCATAAATATATTGAGTTCAAGTATTGGAACATTCACAAGTGTAACAAATAGAGTTTCATCGTTATGAGTAAGGGAGTTTTACTGGCTAACACACTCTGGTGACTCTTCTTAACATCTATGTTTAAATCTAGAGGCATTTTCCCATCCAGAAACAGTTTTATGCAATAAGTCTATTTGAAGATTAATTTTTAGAACACTGTTATGGTATCTCGGTAGTCTTCCAGTGTAACAGATGCAAGGAATACATGACATTCTAGACTTAGTGCTTCTGAAGTATGTGATGATTTTTTGTTACATTTTTAAATTTGATTGAATTTTAAGTGTCTGCATTTTCAAATTAACCAAAATACAATAACAGCCCAGAAGAAAAAGCACATGGTCTTTTATATTTAAAGTATGATGATTTGAGCACTAACTACTTATTTATTAGAGTTTTGATTTTAAGTTAGCAATTGAATTGTAGTTAGGATGCCAAAGTTAGTACAGGTAGAGCCGAGCTCTGGATTCAATGTGCAGTCCATATTCTCATCAGCTCCATACATAGGCAGGACTTCCCTAAAAACATTTAAAGTAATAAGATCGAACAATGAATAAATAATTTTGTCTTAAAGATTTGATAAAGGATTTATTGATAAAGGGTCTGTCTTTTCTTTGGGAGGTAAGGCAGAAGGGAAGTTGAAGGGCATGGCAGGTTATTTTGCTATTTCCCGTCTTGAATCATCTTTCCCAGTTTGCATCTTTTTGCCTAGACTGCTCCTGTGAACTGAATGTAAGAGGAAGAAAGACTTGGAAAAGGGGTGGGTTTGGGTTCCAGGTGGTTTTCAAGGAGAAACATGAGTTTGCTGTGTGGGTGATGAACGTTTCCATTTCTTAGCAGTTGGTAAAGTAGCTCTCCTTTCATTGAGGTCACTCGTGAGTGATTCCTGGCAGAAAGATACTAAAGGGGAGTGTAATAGATAGCATTGTTTAGGTTAAAGTTATATGGTAATCTTAAGCTGTACACATCTGAGTTTTGCTTGGACTGGGTAGACCACTTTCAAGAACTAAAATTAGACAGAATAGAAAAACATATACTGAAACTATCCAGTGATGTCCTTCGAGAGAGGCTCGAAGGTTTTCTGGATTTATTTTGTTTTCCTTTTTCCTTCTGATCATTTGAGATAGTGTTACACGTTTAAAAATACTACTCATAAATAAAAGATGCTTGTCCTAGAAATTTAATCAAGATGTATTCCAAATTGTGGCACCAACTCCCACAGGAAATAAAGGCCATTTACAAACTTCACTGTTTTTCCCCAAATAAGCATTCTGCTTTGATTTGGCTTTTGCTTTTATCATAGTAATATGTGATATGTTATTTAAGGAAAAGGATCTGTTCAAGACCTTTAGCATAATGGCAGAAGACTTTAGATAGGAAAAGTCTCTCTTTTCTCTTCCTTTTCCTTATTTCTCCCCACTCTCTCTTCTCAGCTTCCTGAAATCAAGATTCAAAGCTTTTCATGTAAAATTGGTGGTTGCAATTAACTGCTGGAAACGGAGCACCATATTCCTTAGGCATGAAAGTGGATTGTTTATTTGTACTCCAAGTCTTCAGGAAAAAAATTGCTTTCCTGCCTTTTACCACTCCACCCTCTTCAAGTCTAAATAAAAGCTGTATGATCATGGAAGAAACAATAGAAGTAGGTGGAAATTACTGCCTTCTCTCAGGGATAATCAGACTGTTGTGCCCTTCTAGCCCAATCCAAGCCCAGTTAAGTATGTGGTTTTGCAGTAGTTCTTACCATTTCTCATCTCAGCCTCCTTGTTCAGTATGTTAGGGTGGAAATAAACTTTCAGAAAGGGCAGGAAACAGTTTTCTCATACCGGTTTGCTCAGCATAAGGACTGCTAAATTTCCCTTTGAACTCTTCCTGGTCCTGTGTAGCCTAATAATTTCCCTTCCATAAGGAAACTTCCTATATGCCCACATGTGATAGAGGTAATATTTTTCTTTCTAGCCAGCAACAAGAGTAAGTGGAACATGTACTGTGAGAGAAATAAGCAATGCATATTTCAAAGCTTTAGGCAATTTTTCCATTCCTGGTAATATTAGCATTTTGTGTATAAATACATGCAAAATGTGTATGTGGATCCATAATCTATACCTTTGTATGTATAGCCAGTTCGTTTTCTCCCAAATATGGTTTTTAGCAATACATACTTTAGAACTACATTGACAGAGAAGGTTTTGCTGCTGTTGAGATAATTTGCCTCTTTTTTGTCCCAAGCTAAATCTATTTTTTCAGTGACTATGGGACTTGAAATGTAATAGTTTTTTCATTTTCTAAGCATGTCAGAGCATGTTTAGACTTTTCAATTTTTAGGCTATTTTGACATTTTATACATTCTGTACTGAAATTTATGGCACCATTGCTATGTTTTGTTTCATTATATCTTTATTTAATTTTCCCTTGTTTCATTCAGCTGAAATTTATGAGAAGTGCAAAAGCATTGCTTTTAAGCAATTATTAGATTATTGTACATGCTGATAATAAGCAGGTGTTCCAGTAGTTAGATGCATGTACAGATTTTGTTTCTAGAAATAGATCTTCATTTGTGTAATTTAATTATTGCTCGGAAATTTTAGAATTTTAAAATTGCAAGTTGTGAAATGTGGCGGAAACTGCTTGTGCATCTTCATACTTGGGCAATATTTTCATTTTTTTAAGTTTCAATTAGATGATTCTGTCTTTTCCTACAAGTTACCAGCAGCATTTGTAAAACACAACTAATTGATGCTTTCCTTGTCCTCGTTGTGTAATGTGGCTTTGTCTCTTTCCTGCATGCTTCTCAAGCTTATTCCAGAGATAAAATTGTCAATTATTCTAAGGTCTTATAGGAGCAAAATACTGTGCTGAGCAAGGCAGATATTGATCTGCTTTCTCACAACAATGTTAGGAGAAGAGCTGATGTGATCTCCATTCTACAGAGGTAAATAATAGGCACAGAGTTTGGGGAATTCATTTTGTTCTCAATGTTCAATCTGAGAAGACCAAAAACTTGTATTTTTTTATGAAATATTTAACATATACAGCTCTTTGAAAACACAGCATCCATGAATATCCCTAATTTTGCTGTTTGTGTGAATCTCAAGCACCAAAAAGTGAAGACAACAAACTGTCACTTGTGAAAAGTTTTGGTTTATGCTAAATGCCAATTATTCAGGATTTAAGAACTTTTCATCAAGGAAGAGACGCAAAATATTTAATTTCCTTAATTGATACCCACTTTTCTCTTTCTTCAACTGTCTATATCATTCTGAGTAGATGTTCCAGATTCTGGAGAAGTCTTATTCCTGCACTTCCCAACTCTTTTTTTCTGTATAGGTTTGCAAAATTTGCAATAATTGCTGTTTTCTTTTCAATTCCTAGAATCTAAATAAAATACTTAAGCAAAACCACAGGTTCTGTGGCATGTTAGGATGATGACCTTCACATGATTCATCAGCCAAGTTAGAGTCTTTTGATCAACTCTGCAGATTGTTCTTGTTTTAACCAAGTTAATGAAAGTTGTGTGTACAAAGCACAAACTGTCAGTGGGTTTCAGCTTTGGTTGAAGTGTGGGTTTGTGGGCATGGCTCTTTGTTTTATCCACCTTTGAACTGTTCAATTCCACTGTTTTCAAACATCCCTTCTACTTCTTCCTGTTCCTGATTTTTGATCTCCTTTATAACTGAGGCTTCTCATTTGAGTTGGCCTCCCCTATTCCTTTCTATGTCAAAGCTTCAAGTTACAGGGGAAGGCCCAGTAAATCCCTGTAGTTGCAATCATGTTCACTTACTCTGTGGGAATTACCCCTGTGCAATCTTAATAGCAGGAGGGGGTTTAATAGGTTTAAATAATTTCAAGGAGAATGGAATTTTCTGAAATATTAGCTAGAAATGTCTAAATTTTAACCAAGCAATAACTTAGTCTGAACATGCTGAACTGATTTTCTTTCCATATCCCCACACTAAGCTTGCAGAATGTGTGACTTAGGATGGGTTTGCACACAGATTGGCATAAAAACACTTCTGACATAAATGAGAAAAGCATTATGTTTTTAACAGGGAAATTATA
>NW_008668264.1:0-495 GCF_000695815.1 Acanthisitta chloris
GAGCACTCCTGAAGTGGCTGTTTGACCGTTTGATCAAGCACAACACCGGTGCATGCATGTCTCTAAATTCATTATAACCATTCCTGAGCAAATATTCTTAATCATAGAAAACATTAAAAGACCTGCTAGGTCAATCAAAATACAGTTTAGGAGCTGAGTGTATGAGCACTTTGATATAAAAGGAATCCTGCTGTAGATAATAGTTTTGAGTGCAGCTTTGCAAATTAGGTAAACTGTTGAAGTTTAAGGTATAAATTGTGCACTTACTCTGAGTAAATGGAAGCTTGGTAAAGGCAAGAAAGTTGGCTGGCCAAAAGTAACATGGAACATTTTTTTTTAAAGGCTGCAAATGAAAAAAAAAAGAAAGATGAAAGATCATATTTTCCACAGTGTTGCATGATGGCCCAGCTATATGCTCTCTTGAATTCTGCATGGGTCTTACTGTTTGCTCGGTGTAAACAGTATGCTCAGTGCTACTAATTTTTTTAGGGATCA
>NW_008668265.1:0-1760 GCF_000695815.1 Acanthisitta chloris
TCACAGGGAAAACATTTCTCCTCATATTCAATCTGATTGTGCTGTAGCTCAGCCCTTGCCCATGTGCTCCAGCCCTTTGCTGCCCTCGCTGCCCTTGGCTGGACCCGCTCCAGTGCCTCAATGGCCTTTTGGGGCAGTGAGTGCCCAAAGCTGAGCACAGCACTGAGCTGGGACCTCCCCAGTGCTGAGTCCAGGGGGATGAGCACTGCCCTACTGCTGCTGCCATGCTGTGCCTGAGCCAGGCCAAGATGCCCTTGGCCTCCTTGGCAACCAGTGCACACTGCTGGTTCCCATTGAGCTGTGCCACCAGCACTGTTTGTGCTCAACACCTCTGTCCCCACTCCTCCCCCAGCCTGGAGCTGCATGGGCTGTTGTGTGCCAAGGGCACGACCAGCACTGAGCCTTACTGACCCTCCTGCAATTAACCTAAAACAAATTTATAATAGTATACTACAAAATTACCACATTTAAACTTTAATTGTGTTGTGGCATCATTAGATTCTATTTCCTGAGTTCGTAGTGATATACTGCTCAGTCTTGGCTGATTCATTCGAGCTGACTAAGTTAAAAAGAAAATTCCAGATATCACTATTGATAAGTATGAAAACTACAGATGCAAAACAACAGTGAAAAATTTGTCTGTGTGCCAAGACTGGTACCAAAAAATTAAGAGCCTTTACAAAAGTCTATCTTGATCATGATGCATGAGGAAGATGAATTATTTGCTGCAAATTTAAGGCTTTTATTCACATGTTACAAACCTTTGATTCTCAACAAGGTTGCAGAGGTGATTAATTAAAATTTTAAATGACAAGCTGAAAATATTTCTCATTCTTGACTTCTAAAGACAATTTCATTTCAAAATCCATCAGCCTGTAAATGAAGTCTGAAGTGCTAGTAAATTACTGGGCAGAAGAGAACAATCACTGCAGGCAGTGAAGACTGCTCAATAATCCTAGAAGGAAAAACAGCAAACTGCAGCCTAAATCAAAGCAGCATATGCAATTCAAGGACATAGTAACTAATGAAGTCTCCAGATGTGTTCTACTCATGCTTTTTTTCCCAGATCCTCAAAGAGAAAACATGATGTGTTTTCTGTCTTTCTTACATCCGGGGGTAAGGAAAGGAAAAGAAGGGAAAGTGTTTGGAAGAAGGCAGCATCTCTAGAAGGGAGCAAGGCAAAAGGATGAGGGTATGGAGGTGAAGGAAATGTTTGGGGGAGAAGACAGCAATCTCTCATGGAGAGAGTCTATTTACAAGGGCCTGGAGTGCCAGGACAAGTGGGAATGGCTTCCCATTGCCAGAGGGCAGGAATAGATGAGATATTGGGAAGTAATTCTTGGATGTGAGGGTGATGAAGCACTGGCACAGGTTACCCAGAGAAGCTGTGGCTGCTCCATCCCTGAAAGTGTTCTAGGCCAGCTTGGATGAAGCTTGGAGCAACATGGGCTAGTGGAAGGTATCCTTGCCCAGGGCTAAAATGAGATGTTCCTTAACATTCCTTCCAACCCAATCCAGACTGGGATTCTGTGATTCTATGATCATAGAACCATAGAATAATAGAATTTAGGGTTGGAATGGACCTTACAGATCATCTAGTCCAAAGCCCCTGCCAGGGGCAGGGACACCTCCACACTCGATCAGGTTGCTCAAGACTTCATCCAGCCTGGCCTTGAACACAGCCAGGGCTGGGGCAGCCACCACATCCCTGGGCAACCTGTGCCAGTGTCTCACCACCCTCACAGGAAAAACAATTTTTT
>NW_008668265.1:2098-8163 GCF_000695815.1 Acanthisitta chloris
GGGTCTCACGAGAGCAGAGTAGAGGGGAAGAATCACCTCCCTTGACCTGCTGCCCACATTCCTTTGGATGCAGCCCAGGATTCCATTGGCTTTGTGGGCTGAGCTCATACTGCAGCTCATGGGGAGCTTCTCATCCACTGTCACTCCCAAGTCTTTCTCCTCACTGCTGGTTTCAATTCCTTCCCCACCCAGTTTGTAGCTGTGCCTAGGATTGCCATGGCCCAGATCTAGGACTTTGCACTTCATTTCGTTGAACTCTATGAGGTTTGCATTGTTGCACCTCTCAAGCCTGTCCAGGTCCCTGAGGATGTCCCATCCCTTCCCTCCAGCTGTGACTGCCCCACACACTTGGTGCGGTCAGAGAACTTGCTGAGGGTGCATGCAATCCACTGCCCATGTTGCCGACAAAGATGTTGAACAGTATCGGCCCCAGTAGTTACCCCTGATTACTGGATCTGCAGCATGTTAGTGGGCGGGAGAGTGTTGTGCCTTGAGCCAAGGAAAGACAAATGTCATGGCTGGACTTGCTGTGCCACTAGCACTGGCAAGAAACTTGTAGCCTATTGTTGTTAAATTAGCATGAGAATGGAATAATGACAGTGACTGACAATTCCTGTTATAGCTTCCAGGGAGATACAGTGAGCCAATACACTTTGTGTTTGTACCACACCAATTAGTAGAAGCTCTAATGAGGACAGGATTGGTGGACATCAGAACTAATATGATGCACTTGGGAAGAGTCAGTATGGCTTTTGTAAAAGGACGTTACCTCTTTCAAACCCAGTGAAGTTCTCCCAAGGGGTAAATAAGCATTTGGATTAGGACGATGAGGTTTCAAAATGCTTTGGACAGATATTTAGGGAAATGCTTAAGCATTTAGGACTTAGAATGAAAACTTCCCTCCGTGTGTAAAAAAAGCAAGAAACAAATCTGACCAAAAGCTAGGAAACAGAATTGGAATACTGAACCATCTGTCAGTTCTTACAATGGAACAAGGTCATCAAAGGACTTCCTCAAGGACTCATGTTGAGGACTTGGACAGGCACTACAAAGGATGACAAAGATTGTTAATTACTCAAGATAGCAATTATGAGAATCTGTTATGAAGAGCTGCAGATTCAATATGCCTGAGTTGCTGGACAGCAAGACAGCAAAGGAAATGAATTGTGTGCAAATGCAAAGTGACACACATGAGGAAAAGCATCCCAAGCTTCACATGTGAAATTCTGGGCTCTGTGCTTGGTGCTACCACTCAAGAGCAAGCTCCTGGAATAAGCTCCATCCCAATGCTCAGCATATGCCAAAAACTGCAAGCCTAAGTACTAGGGATGGTTGGGAAAGAAACAGCAAAGTGGACAAGGCTATTATGCCGTGAAACATCTTAAACACTGTAAGTAGTTTTGGACCACCATAGAAAGGGCAACTTAAATTTGGAAAGGTTCAGAAAGTGATAAAAGTGGTATGGGAAGTCTTCCATTTGTCCAAGCCAGGTAAGTAAAAACTTCAGCTGAGACTCTTCAGTACAAGGAAAGGACAAGGGGTGATGGTATCAAACTGAAAGATCAATTCAGATTAGATGGAAGAATGAATTTTCTAACAATGAGGGTGGTGAAACACTGGCAAAGACTGCCCAGAGAGGTGGTGAATGCCCTCACCTGGGAACATTCAAGGTCATGTTGGACTGGGCTCTGAGCAAACTGATCTCATTGAAGATGTCCTTGCTCAGAGTAGGAGGTCAGGACTGGGTCCCTTTCAAACAAATTATACTATGATTCTATGAAAGGAACAACTTTGGGGTTAGAACATGAATCTGCAAAATCAGAAGAGATATAGCATGGATGAATAGGATTCCACAGGTGTATTTCTCTTCCAATTAAAAATATATGTACATTATATCAATGTCATAGAAACCAGCTTCAAAGCAAACACAAGGAACCGGGTCTTCATGGAGCAGTTAGTAATCTGGTGTTGCTCCTTGACAAAGGAAGTGCTAAATGAAGTCACAGTGGGATGCAGGGAGACTAGGGAGCTCACTGTACAGAATTTCTGGGCTACTGAACACACAGAGTTCACACATTCTCTATTCAAACAATCCTGAAGCTGAAAATAACTGGAAAGTCTAAGCAGTCTCAGAGAAGAGGGAAAGGAAAAGTAAAATATGTATCTAAATTGATGCTTTCCCCAGTGTACCCTCATGGCCATAGTGTGAGACAAGTTATTAGACTAGCTGGACCTTCAGCTCACCCAGAGGAAGCCTTTTTCAGCTAATTAAAACTTCCCTTGACTGTACGAGTCTTTCAAATACTTCAGATTGCTTTGCACTTTATAATAAACACAATACACTGGCACGTCCATGGAGTGTTGGCTCTTAATGTCTGGGGCTTTTCTTGCTTATTTTGGGTTTGATTATGATTCTTTATAAAAGTATAGAGATAATTTGCAAAACTGGTAGAGAGCCATTGGAGGATTTGCAAAATTAGTAAAGAGAACCACTGGAGGATTTCAGCTTCTGTGTGACTTTGTGGTGAAGCCTAAAGATTGACAGGTATGATTATCATCTCAATGTTACTTCACCACCACTGTTAGGTAGATAACTGGTGTTGAACAGAAATACAGAAGAGAAATTTCTAAATGTAAATTAGAAGAGGACTTTTATCTGTCAAGGACTGTTCATCAGAAAGGACCTTGGCAGTACTGGTGGCACAGCTCAGTGGGAGTCAACAGTGTGCACAGGTGGCCAAGGAGGCCAAGGGCATCTTGGCCTGGCCCAAACAGAGTGTGGCAGCAGGACCAGGGCAGTGCTCATCCTCCTGGACCGGACACTGGAGAGGTCCCAGCTCAGTGCTTTGGGCACTCACTGCCCAAAGGCCATTGAGGCACTGGAGTGAGTCCAGCCAAGGGCAGTGAGGCAGCAAAGGGCTAGAGCACATGGGCAAGGGCTGAGGGAGTTGGGCTTGGTTAACCTGGAGAAGAGGCTCAGGGGTGACCTCATGGCTCTCTCCAACTCCCTGACAGGCTTGGAGAGAGGTGGGGGATGTCTCTTCTGCCATGGCTGCAGGGACAGGACTAGGGGGAATAGCCTTGAGCTGAGCCAGGGCAGAGTCAGCTTGGGTGTTAGGAGAAATGTTTTCCCTGTGAGGGTGTTCAGGCACTGGGATATTGCCCAGGGAGGTGGTGGATTCACCATCTCTGGTAGTGTTTAAGAGGTGTCTGGGTGTGGCAGTGGAGGATCTGGTTTAGGGTTTAGGGGTTCCAGCAGTGACAGGTTAGTGGTTGGACTCGATGACCATAGAGGTCTCCTCCAATCCTGATGGTTCTATGATTCAAAGAACACATTAGAAGACATTGATTTGGGTCTCCATCTACCACACTGAGGTGATTCAGAGACGAGCTGTAGTATCTCCTCTGGGTTTGGTTTCAAACTGGACAAGTGTACATCACCTGATATTGGATGGTAGATGACATGGTTTGATGTCTTCTCTCTTTAACCAATATTGGATTAATCAAGCTGCACACTCCTCCATATAATCTATTCTGACATCTGACAGTGAATTGCCTCCCTGGGCCTTTACTGCAAATACTTTCTGGGCCAAGCACAACAGCATTCTGAGGTAATTATATTTAAATATGCCCCCAGCAGTTTTCAAACTAGGAAGATTATACATAAATGTAGCCCATTTTATAATCTCTGTCAATTAAAAAACAGCATACCCAACTTGCCTGCAAACAGAAACCAAGGAATACACAAATGTCACTGAAGACCTAAATTCTCCTACAACTGTGTTGACTTGCATTGAAATTACACCAAATTACGAGGGTTATAGCATTTGTATTCATGGATGAGAGAACCAGGCTAATGCAGCCCCATCTGCTCCACTTTCAGTGCACACCATTTGTACTTCGGCAGCAGTTTACCAACAGGCAGAAACTGCCACATGAAAGGAAATTTCATGAAGCAAAGCCTACAGGAATGGATACGACACAGCAAGTGCAGCTGAATTATTCACTCATAATAAACTGAACACCAGTACCATCATCTCCAAGTGCATTCGACACTGTCCAGTGGGAATTTTCTGCCAGAAACCACAAGCTGCTTTATTTTCAAGGACCTGAAAAGCTGCACCACATCGCCAGTAGCGTTACTCGTAAACATCCACAGTGTTCCCAGAGCTGCTGCCTTCCTGCACATCCTCAGTCTCCCCTCCCACAACTGAGGACTCCAGGGACTGGCTCTGATACATCTCTGCATCTGATTTTCTCAGGTGGTTGACGCAGGAGCTGTGCCCGGAAGATACTTTCTACAGAATTCCTAAAGCAGTGAGAAGTATTTTCTATAAACCACAGGAAATCAAACTTGCCTAAACCAAGAGACACACAAAATCACTTCAAATACCTAATGGCTATGTAGGTGTAATAGAATCATTATATTTAAGGGTTGGAATGGACCTTACAGACATCTACTCCCAACCCCCTGCCACGGGCAGGGACACCTCCTTCACAAGATAAGGTTGCTCAAGACTTCATCCAGCCTGGCCTTGAACACCACTTTTTTCTCACATCCAACCTAGACTTTCCCTCCTTCTGTTTGAACCCATTACACCCTGTCCTGCCACCGCAGTTCCTAACACAGAGTCCCTCTCCAGCTCCCTTGTAGCCCCTTCAGATATTGAAAAGTTGCCCTGAGGTCTCCACACAGTCTTCTTTTCTCCAGGCTCAAAAGCCCCAAATTCCTCAGCCTGTCCTCTTAGGAGAGATGCTCCAGTCCTCTTAGCAACTTTGTGGCCTCCTCTGGCCTTGCTCCTACAGTTCCATGTTCTTCCTATGCTGAGGACACCAGATCTGTGTGCAGTATTCCAGGTGGGGTCTCACGAGAGCAGAGGGGCAGAATTACCTCTTTTGACCTGCTGCCCACACTCCTTTGGATGCAGCCCAGGACTCCATTGGCTTTCTGAGCTGCTAGCACACACTGCCGGCTCACGGCGTCCCTCTTCTCACCACCATATGTCCTCAATCTAATCTTCCCATGCACAGGGTAGAGGACAGAGCACTCAGGTCTGCAGTTCATACATTAATAAACACCTAAATTTTAGCTACCACTTGTTGCCTCAGACTCCTTAGAATTCTCATTTTCTTTATAATATACTCCGTATGCTGGCAAAGGAAAAATCACCTCCTTGGAAAGAGTTTTAATCATTATTTGAGACAGTTTCAGGACACACATGGGTACATAGAGAGTTCCACACCTGTCCACGTACATGTTGTGACCACAGTCTCCTGCAGTGAAATGTCTCCAGTGCAAATGATGGAAAAAAAGCACAGAAATCCCTTTGTCCCTACTGGTGATCCCACTATCCCTAATCCAGCACACAGACTGGGGGCACAGCCCCTCACTTCTTGTCTCTACCTTCATTTCAGGGTGTCAGGAACTTCCACTGGGGCCAAACTGGAGAGAATGATTGGTGAAGTCAACCCCAGTTCTGGTCCCTCCTCAAGCATGGCATCGCTAAAGGGAATCGGGATTGCAGCTCTGACACATAACTAAGCACAATGGAGCTGTATTGGTAGAAAAAATGTGATGCTCAAAGGGACAAGGAAAGGACAGATGGGGGAAACAGACAGAAAGAGAGCACAGGGAATACTGTAATCAGTGGCAGTGTTATCTGTCTCACAGGACTTAAATTTTCTGTGTGTTGCTCTTACTTTACCTTGTCTCATTCTTCACAGTCCTAACCCTTCCCCGTGTACTTACAGCCCTTACCTCCTTGTCCAAACAACAGCCAAAGCACCTGCTGTATCCAGCTTTATCCTTTGAAACCTGACAGTAATGCAGAACTCCTCCACATCATAGAATCATAGAATCAACCAGGTTGGAAAAGACCTCCAAGATCATCAAGTCCAACCCTACTGTGGTTACTAGATCACGGCACTAAGTGCCACATCCAGTCTCATCTTGAAAACCTCCAAGGATGGTGAATCCACCACCTCCCCAGGCAGCCCAGTCCAATGTCTGATCACGCTCTCTGTAAAAAATCTCATCCTAATATCCAACCCAAACCTCCCCAGGC
>NW_008668265.1:8766-10349 GCF_000695815.1 Acanthisitta chloris
CTGCCCCTCAACTTTGTGTCATCTGCAAACTTGCTGATCGTACACTCAATCCACTTAATCAATTCAGCTACAAACCACCTTAGCATTTGGTGTGCACTGCAAAAGACATTCATGTGTTTTAATTAAAAGATCAGATTTTAAAGGCCAGAAGAAACATTTACTACTTCCTAGTCTGTCTACTTATGTAACATGGACCCGAAAAATCTGTCTGGATAGCTCCTGCACCTAACATGCAGAATCAAGGTGAGACGTGGACATTCCTTCAACTATCCTCACATAAAAAAGCAGGGGAAAATCCTCCTGTGCACGACTTCAGTTGTTCTAGGTTTTAAAACTCACTGACAATAGCTTGAAGCTTCATTTTAAAGAATGAGTAAACAGTCAAATAATGACATTATACAGATTCTGGTTTTGGAGGATTGCATCCATGCAGTGTGCATGGCAAGAGTAGAGCTTGAGTTCCTTGGGGAACACCATCAGACAAGCACAGACACACACAGAAAAGGTGTGCCTGCCCCAAACCATGCACAGAACTTCTAAAGAGAAAGCAATTCTGAAGCATTAATTTCCTGGAAGCAGATTAATTGCCTTCCTATTTATATTCGGAATATATGCAAACATAGGACGTGATATTTTTGAAGCTCTTTACAGAACAGCAACTAATCCTCGAACTCCTCTACAAGGTTTGGAGTTACGGTGCACATTTTAGACACAAGGACATGTGCAAAGACGCCAAATATAGCTCTGCTGTAAAAGAGTTCAACTTGAGGCTGCTATAAAAAGAACTTCTCTCCCTGAAGTAAGCCAGCACACAAGAGGGAAGCAAGAATAAGAAATCAGCACATCCTAGACCTTGTTAGATCTCTGTTATATATAATAATTTCGATCTATAAACATTTTCAGGGAAAACAAAGACCCAAAATACTGGAAATTTCAAGCAACTGAAGCATTCTGTGAGATGAGGGACAGGAATGGTACAGTCACCCAGCAGGACCAGAGATTGCCAGGGCTCTGATGGAACATAAAAGACCATGGCAAAGAGACACATACAATGTTTTCATGAAACCTGAATGATTTTATGGCATGGAAAAATGTCTTTTTCGTATCACCATACTCTATGACAGACATACTCTGTGGTTAACTAGCCCTAAGGGGCTGGAGCCTGAATACAGCCATGTAAATAATTGGCAAGAAAAGGGACACAATCTGGTTTAAGCAAAAGGAAGTTCTTCCAACACCAGAAGCTTAGATCTGTACCTTTTATGTACCCACAATTCACCAAAAGCAGTCTGCCCACATGGATCAAACTCAGGAGGACTTGGAATGACACTCCAGAACTCCATAAACTCCACAGAGCTAACACAGTGCTGCTCTAACCATAACACACAGAAACAAGTTCTTCATTAAAATCACACTTTCCAACCTTGTCATAGCATCTCAGAAAGTTAAGGGGTTGGAATGGAGCTTAACAATCACCCAGCCCCAACCTCCTGCCCTGGGCAGGGACACCTCCCACCAGAATAAGTTGCTCAAGGCTTTAGCCAACCTGGCTGTGAACACTGCCAGGGTTGGGGCAGCCACAG
>NW_008668266.1:0-1170 GCF_000695815.1 Acanthisitta chloris
AGGGGACTGGGGGTGGCACGGGAGGAACTGGAGAGAGGGCACAGGGTCACAGGGCTGGGGGAGATATGAGGGAGCGAGGAAGTTTCTGGCACAGTGTGAGGGCACTGGAGCATCGGGCAGGGGGTACGGGGGTAACTGGGGATGGGAGAGACTTGGGGGGGACATGGAGAGTGCTGGGGCACACACCAGGGAGGGGGCACAGGGGGCTGGAGGGTCCTGCTGAAAATGGAGTGAGAGGGCACTGGGACACCAGCATAAGGAGGGGGCACAGGGGGCATGGGAGTGAGAGGGACATGAGAGGACAGGGGGGACACCAGGCTGGGGGGAGACGTGGTGGGCAGCAGGGAGGGGACACAGGAGTTTGGAGGGTCCAGCCACGGAACAAACTCCTTCCAGGACTGAAAACCCAAATATCACCAGTCCAAAACATGCTGCAACATCCTGAAAGCCCAAAAGCTTTTGGCAAGAGGCTCAAACCCACATGAGGAGCCCCAGGACAGGGTTGGGGTGGGATCCTGAGGGCTGTGACCCCTCTGTGTCCCTCTGTGACAATTTCTGTGCCCTCTGCCAGGCTGCAAGGCTGAAAACCATCCTGGAGCAGCGAGACAAGTTGATCAAGGAAGGGAAGTACACACCACCCGACTACCACAAGGGCAAGGAGGAGCCCAGGCCATGATTCCCATGGAATTCCTCTGGGAAACAAACTCATGGGGCATGGGATGTGGGCCCTGCCTTGACTGAAGGAGAATGACACTGTGTTGGGCATTGCTTGGGAAGTAAATGTCCCTTTGGAATGTCTCCTTGGCTCTGACTTGTCTTTTCTGTGACAAAGCACAGCATGAGGGGTTCTCCCTGCAGCTGTGCTCCCAGGGGGATTTGGGACACCCCAAAACACTGCAGCAGGGGCTCCTGTGCTGGTTTGTCCCTCCCCAAAGGAGATTTCTCCTCCATTCCTTCCAAATCCTGCTCAGTTTTGGAGCAGCACTGAAGCAGGTGAGTCCCTGGAAGTGGAGAGGAGTCAGCTCTGTGCTGTAATCCATGTTTTTAAGGCTGCTGGTTGTGGGTTTGATGCTGATCTTTGGTGCAGGTGGAGCCTGTGGTTTCCTGATGCTGACAAATCCCCACGTTGGGATGACACAGGCTGAGCCAAACACAGCAACCTCTGGCAGC
>NW_008668266.1:1192-2301 GCF_000695815.1 Acanthisitta chloris
GAAATTCCAAGCTCTCCTGTCTGAGATCCTAACCTGCACTGCTCCAAGCTCCTGGTGGGCACGTGGATCCCTCCTGGGAGAGAAGAGGCTCATGGAGCTCTGATTCCAGGCACAGGCCCTGGAATTGCTGCTCCCTCAGATCCAAGGGGTCACTGGGTGTGTGTTTTCAGGGCTCTGTCCTGGCTTGAGTCATCCCAGGGTGTCCAGGGCCAGGACCTGAGCCAGGACAACTCCAGTATTTCCACATGGTTGGACTAAGTGCGCTGGAAGAAGCACTTCCCTGGATTTTTCTCCTGATTGCACAGGGACTGTGGCAGTGACAGCCTCATAGGTGCCATCCCAGCAGGGTTTGGCCTTTCTTGGGGATTTCTGCTGCTCCTCTCCCACATCTCCCTCCAAGCCATCCTTCCCCAGCAGTGCCAGGCGGTTTCTCCCTTCCCCCAGGCCCAGATGGATCTGCTGCTCCAGCCCAGATGGGATCCCATCTGGGGATCAGTTTTGATATTTTCCCCTGATTTCCTGCCCATAGTAGGAATAATTGATCCAAAACTCCATCGTGGCTGGGCCCAGGTGTGATTCCTGGATGTCCTGGAGACAAGGAGCTGCTCTCCCTGTGTGTGATGTGCTAATAATCCTCAGGGATTGTGTTTGGCATTTTCAATATGAAAACTCTGGTGGTAATTATCTTGAGCAGAGGAAAACTAATGTAAGGATGTTGGTACTCTAGTGGATCAGAGTGTTCCAGCTGGAAAAGTGGACAAGGAGGAACTCCAGGAAGGGAAAGATGTGGGAGTGGCATGAGGACATGGGCAGAAACGTGAATGGTTCCAGGTGGAAAGGCCCTGGGGAGCTGCTGGAGCCTCCAGGATGAATACATGATGGATAAAGAGGGAAAATTATGCTGGGAGTGGAGATGGAATGGTGCTGCATGAGCCATTGGTCATGGAGTTATTTATCCACAGGGAAGAGTTGTCCAGGGGGGAATCTGGGGAGGAGAGAGTGGAAGGGATGGGACTGTAAGGGACATTGGGACCCACATGGCACCTCCAAAAAGCACCAAGCATTGCTGAGCTGATCCAGGAGCCAATTCCTTACTGAGCAGGACGTGA
>NW_008668266.1:2339-4991 GCF_000695815.1 Acanthisitta chloris
ATTTGGGAGCAGGGCTAGTTGGGAGGCCAAATTGTGACCTCCCATGTCGTGCCTGCATCCCCCATGGCAGTCACTCCTTGGGGATGATGGTTAATTATCCTTCCCTTTCCCAGAGAATTGTGCACTGTGCAGGGGTCAGAAATGCAGAGGAGGCTTTGGGAAGGCATCAAGTTCACAAGAGCCTTAGGAATGACCTCTCAGGAGTGACTTCTGGTGGTGGCTTGGCTATGACAGTCATTCCCTTGTTGTCATCCCAAACCCCTCCCAAGCAGCCACGCGGCAGCACGGGCTGATGCTCCTGGGAATTGCTGGTTTGGAAAAAAAAACCAAACCAACCCATGCTGTGATTGGGAAGAGCTACTTGAAAAAAAAACCAAAAAAACAGGCTCAGCAAAAAGCCCAGCAGCTTGCTTGGTGTGGGGAGTGACTCATCCCATCAAGGGCTCCAGCTGTCAGAGGAAACATTGGGATGGATCTCCACGCTCCTCACTCCCGAGAGGCTCTTTGGATCTGCTCGGAAGCTAATTGCTCTGGCGATCAGTGTTAGCACAGCCAAGGGCACAGGGAGAACAGCAGGAGCTTGGGAGGATCCATTTGGTGTAGTTAAAAGCTCTGTCAGGAATTTCAGCCAATAATGGGGATAATCAAGGACTTGATGAAAACAATTAAATTCAGGGAGATATAAAACACCACGTCCCAGTGCCGAAGGGAGGAGACCACGGCCGAGGCTCTGGGCGAGCAGCAGCGATCGAAAATGAGTTCGATGCTCCCAACCAACTTCCCCTGGGGCAAAGGGATTTGGAGCATCCTCAGCTTTGGAATGTGGTTCACCACAGAGCCCTGAACAAGATCCATTTCCAGCCTGTTGTAGTTCCAAATTTATACTTTGCTCTTTGCCTTTTTTGTCGTCGGTTTGGCACGAGGTGATGCCGTGTCCCAGCTGGGTGGGAGGCACCGAGGGTGGGATGGGATGGGGTGGGAGATCTCCATGGGGAGACACTTCTGCCATGGGCACAGCCTCAGCCAGACTGGAGTCAGCAAGGGCAACACACTGACTGCTCTTCCAGTGGCTTCCATCCCCCAGTTCCCCCATTCCCAGTTTCTTAGAAAACTCAGCCACTGGGAGTGTGAGTAGGGGAGTGGGAGATCCCCCACCTCCCGCAGCCCTGGATGTACCAGGAGCCCAGGCAGCATCTGTAGCTCCTCTCTGCCTTGGAGAGGGGAATAAACAACTCTTGGGAGATGAATAATTTATCAAAAGTCAAAGGAAAAAGCAGGTTTCATCCGTGGGCTTGGGCAAAGGTTTTAATGAAGGAGAGGAATAGATCCAGGGGCAGATGTCCCAGGAGACATCTCCCTGCATCACCCCTGCGGATGCCCAAGGTCTCAGCACCCTGGGGAGTGTGTCTTGGGAGTCCCCACAGCCCTGGAAGGAGGAAATGAAACGATTTAGAAAGGACCCCTCACCCACCTCCCCCTTTCCTCCTGAAATAACCATTCCCTGTCTCTGCGCGAGCAAAACAACACTCGATCTCAACCCAGATCCGCAGCACAACTCATCCTGCTCCTCCCAGCACTGCCAGGGATTTCGGGTGTGAGATCCACACAGGCTGGAACTGGCACTGTCTGCCCTCCCTCCACAGCTCGGATGGGCTGTGTTTGCTCCCAGAGCACCGGGAGGGAGGAGGTTGGAGCCCAACTGGTGACACTGGGCGTGGGGTGACAGCTCACCCTGCAGCCAGCAGTGATGTGAGCCCTGAGGACGAGTGGTGCCAGCACTGTGGGTGGGAGGAGGTCACCAGGGGTGTCACACTGTCACCCTGGTGTGTGCCAGGGCCAGGGTGGCCGTGGATGGGCTCTCAGGGCTGTCAGTTGGAGCCTCTGTGTGCTGCAGACACTCAGCTGAGCCACCCAACCCGTCCGGGAGCTTTGGGAATGCTGTGAGCAGTGTCTGGCTCTGCAGGCACTTCCCTCCTCCTCCAGCATGTCTGAGGTTGCTGGATTTGGTGGGATGAGCCTTCTCTGCTCCATGGCTCTTGTGGATTTTAGGGTATCCCATCATGCCAGGACCCACCACAGCACATTTATCCATCAGTGTCCAGTACAGACCAGACCACACATTCCAATGGGTGTGAGACCTGCCCAGGGGAGGGGGGAGAAAGTGGTGCTGAGGTGGTTGGGCTGACACTGGGGTGGTGAGGCTGGTGTCAGCCCACAAGGATACCCTTTTCCAAGGATACTTTTCACTCTGCCCTGCTCCCCAGCACCAGTCTGGCCTGGCCACAGTGTTATTGATGCTCCCAGGTCCTGGGAGCTCACACCCTCATTCCCAACTGGAGCTTGTGTCTTCAAGGCCTTGGCTGTAGCATCTATGGGATCATCCCACTCATACCCAAGAGAGTTTTGCCCAAGTGCTTCCTTCCCCATCCCTGGATCCAACCTGGCAAAGCTGCAGGGCAACACGTGCTCCCCTCCAGCCACTTCCCAAGCGTCCAAGAGCACAGTGTCACCACACCCCACGCCTTGTCCTGCACCGTGTCCCACCCCCTCCTTGCAAGCACTCAGGAAAACAGCCACCGGGAAGCAGAAAGGCTTGAGATGCGATCTGAAAACCGGCGGGGGAGAGATGCCCAGGGGGCGGGCGGGTGCTCC
>NW_008668267.1:0-3167 GCF_000695815.1 Acanthisitta chloris
CACACATGCAGACAGCTCTGCCCCTAGCTTGAGTGGGATTTTGAGATATTTTTAGAGGAAAAAGGGCACAATCAAGGCAATAGTATACCCTGCACTTTCTGCTAAGTCCTGGAGGTGACTGTCCCATGGTGATGTGGGACACACAACCCCAGGCTGTCCCTGGGCTGCCCCTGTCTGCCTGCTGCCCCAGTTCCCCTTGGTCTCAGTCCCCTCCTGGTGTCGGGGTAGTTGAATCCCCTCTGGTCTGCTCCGACCATGGACACAGCTCCCACAAACATCTCCTGTGTGTGCTCGATCTCGCCTCCTGATCTCTGGTGCTTATGCCATCGAGGTGCGTGTTTTGTTTCCTTGCCCTGGTTTCAAATCCCATCACTGCCTCAGCCTCCTAAGAGAGATAAGGGCTGGGACAGAGGTAGAACCAGGCCCGTGGTTGTCTGCTGATGGCACATGACATTCTAAATGCCCTTTGTAAACATTCCCTGTCAAACCATGATGTGCATCCTCCCCTCCATAATCAAAGCATCCCCAAGAAGAGCCATTGGCACGGGTCGGCACGTTCTTCCTCACCTCCTAAAACTGTGGCAGCTCGGTCAAAGGCATTTAGAAGAGGTGTGGGGAGGGGATTTGGAGAGTCTCTGGAGAGTTCATCTGGGAGAGTGGGCTGAATCCAAGGGGGAGCGAGCATCAGCCAATGCTTGGGCAGTGGCATCCAAAATGAATGAGCACCAGGGTCTGTCTGGGGAGGCTGCAGGCAGTGAGAGAATCTTAGCCAAGAGGAGAGAAGGGCACAGGAGTGCTTAGAGGGTGGACCCCCAACACTGCCAGCCAGACCCCAGGCACTGCCCGAGATGGGTCTGAAACAGCCCTGACAGCCAGTGGTCAAGCATGACTCAGTCCCTTTCCTGTGCTAAAAACCATCCACAGCACGGACAGAGCTGCGGTGTTCTTAGCACACGGATGCTAAGTGCTTGGGAGATGGGATCACATGGTGAGATGCCCTCGTTTCTGCTGCAGGAGAGTGTGTGGAAGGTGTCTGAACATCAGGAGCCCTCTTAAATGGGAGCTTTCCTGCAAGTGGGGCCAAGGAGAGTGCTTGGGAAGTGATTTTATGAGGTTCTTGTTAATTTGGATCTTGATTCCAATACCAGAAGTGTTTTCCATATTTTCCAGGCACCCATCTGTCACAGTGATGAGCCCTGCACAGTACTTGTCAGCAAATAAATGCAATATTCTGGTGAGATTCACTGCATTTAATGCTGGGAGATGCGATGTGCCCTGCAAGATACTTATACCTCATGCTGGTTATCTTATTTTGTACAGATTTTTGTCCTGCTATTTTAACAGATACTGTTTTGATTGTGTAAAATAGTACTGTAGAGCATAAATAACCAGGCAGGGTACTAGGGGTAATACTGTGGGGAGCGGTTGGAACCAGGATGAAGACCACGGCTGAGCATCACCCAGGCACTGGAGAGATTGCAGCAAGGTCTGAGGGGTGATGGGGAGGGTGGGACTGGTAGCCATGAGCTAACTGGGGGAGCTGGGACGCCTCTGGCACTACTGGCTCCCACCAAGGCTCTAAGACCTCCGAGTCACTGAACAGAGAATTCACGCGCAACTGTGATGCTGAAGCTCTCTGGATCTGTCGTTAAAAATCCCCCAGCAGCACTGGGGGATTCAGCATTTAATTAACTTGCCAAGTGGTAGCGGTGGCCAGAATTATGCAAGGAGACTTCTATTTTAGCTAATTACAGTTTTGCTGTTGCCCATTAGTAAATTAAAACAATTGCAGGGTAAGACTCGGCGGAGGTTGGCGAGCACGAGCTGTGGCCACCTGCCAGCCAATGCCAGGGCTCGGCAGCACCGGGCACAATCCATGCAGCCCCCAGTGCACACTCTGTAGATCGCAAACCCTCCCTCGCTGCCCAGGAGGGAGCATGGGCAGCCGTCGGCACAGCAATCTCCACCCCTTCAGCAAAGTCTGTGGGAGTTGTGGCTGCATCCTACATTCCCTGATACCACTCACATGGCGCACAATTAAAGCTGGGATGGTCATTACCACTCAGATACGATGCTGCCTGCCCTTCCGTCACTGACGCCCTGCACCTGGGGCTCTGTCCTGCCTCTCATGGCCACACCAGCACTGCTTTCCTCTCCAGAAACCCACTTTTTCCATAACTCCTGTGCAAATCCCAGTGGTTTGGAGGCAAGGAAGGCAGGGAGCCCAACAGATCAGGGCAGGGACTCTCAAGGGCTGTAAGCTGATAACCAGCTGGGCTGGACAGCCCCCAGCACACTCGCCCCCCTGCATCTGGCTGGCTGGTTTCCAGTGTGCTCTGCCATGTGAGCACCTCTTAATTTCAGACAGCATCTCAGGACTGCTTTGGTTTCATCCCTCTCTTTTAATTATTGATGCTCTCTTCCACCTGGAGCTCACTCTGCATCCCGACAGCATTGCCCGTCTTCCCTGCGTGCCAGAGTCTTCATCAGCCCCAGTTCCACACGGTTAAACCCCCTGTGCCCACTACTGCAATGCTGCTAGGGCAGCAAACCTCCATGCTATGGAAGCCCCCATCCCAGTCCTGATTGGGGCTAAGGTTTCCAGCATCTTTAAGCATGGAGACTCAGACAGGCACTGCCATGCCTTTGCCATAAACTCCTTACCTGCTTTCCACCTTGGCGAGAGGCACCCTGGCTTCCTGGACATCCAAGGGTTTGGACATGCAAAGCACTAAATACAGCCTAATTATTATAATCTTCATGGGATCTGGTTAATCTCAATGGGGATTTACAAGCTGTTAGCAAACCAGATGGTCTTCCAATGTTTGCATTTTTCTCAGGGGCAGCTTAATCCCTTTGGCCGTGTTCACTGGGAAATGCCCGAGGCTGAGTTACATGGAGGAGGGAGCTGCTTCAGAGCTGTGAGGAGTAGAAGTGCTGTGGGATAACCAAACACTGAGCTTATAACACTGCAGGACCATGGGAGGGGGATGGCTCATCTGTCACCAGCAGAGTGTGGGGTGCTGGTGTGGGGCTCTCAGCCACAGCATCCTCCTGGAGCCCCTGGGTTTTAGGACCTGGACATGACAGGTGTCAGTGCTGGGGTTGATGGGGCTGTAGAGATATCTTAAAGATGGAACCAAGACCTCAAAGTCGTTTGCCAGAGA
>NW_008668267.1:3226-8329 GCF_000695815.1 Acanthisitta chloris
CTTGTGTGCTTGTGGGAGCCAGGCAGCTTGCAGCTGCTGCTGCTGGAGTATTCACTGCAGCCAGCGTGGGTTGTGATGGCAAACGCTGCACTGGCTGCTGCAGCATGGTCTGTGCTCACACATGACTCTGTGCACCACTGGCTGTGATGGGGATGGGGCTCTCTCGCATCTCGGGAAATTCAGTTATCCCTTCACTGGTTTTCTGCCATCCAAGGCTGTAACCACACAGTGATTTTCCACAGGGGTTCGGACTGAAGTGCAGGGTACAGGGCTGTCAGCAGGGTCTTCCTAGCATAGGAGACCCCAGAGGTCCTGAAAGAAAAGACAGTAAGAGAAAATGCAAACTCAAGTATATGTCAGTCTCTTGTTGTGGGTGTCTCCAGGGCTTGGCTGTCACCTCTCATGGCTGGCAGAGGCCAAAAACCCCCTCTGCCTACCTCTTCCCTGGTTCTTGCCTTCCCTCTGTACCACTGCCTTCCTGCCTGCTTTGAAAGACAAGGGGCATTTCAGAGTGGAGCCCCACAATCCTTTTGGCAGGGCTATTTTTAACAGAGATTTTTCCCTTATCCACTTCCTGGTGCAGTCCCATGAAGAGTCGAGCTGTCACATCTGTGAGAGCAGGATGGCAGGGTGAGCTGCTTAAAATGGGGCAGCTGCCAAAAGGAATGGCTGCAGAGCCACAGCTGAGAGGAACCTGAGGGAGAAGGCTCAAATCAACCTGTGGAGCCATCAGATCATAGAATCAGAATCACATTGTTTGGGTTGTAAAGGACCTTCAAGATCATCTCATTCCAATCCCTTGCTGTGGGCAGTGGCACCTTTCAGTAGACCAGCTTTCTCCAAAATCTGTCCAGCCTGGTTTTGAATGCTTCCAGGGACTGGGCATCCCCATGGCATGGATCAGTACTGTGCTCGCTTACTTTTGCAAAATGGCATTTCATTGGGTGGGACCCAATTGGCATTCAGCATCTGCAGTTGGTACCTGGTGGCCAGTGTTTGCCTTCCATGGTCATCCTGGGCTTCAATTTTTCCCTAGAAGGGCAAGAGCACCTGTGCCCATCCCACTTCCAGAGCTCTCCAGCCAGCATGGTCTGGCAGGTTGAGACATCATGAGCACAGCCCTGTTCAGGGAGGGTATAAAGGCCTGGATGAGGCAAGCTGGGTAGTTCAAGGTGAGCTGATCTCCAGATCCTGCAGGACCATGCTGGGAGCTGGCACAACGGCGTGGCAGAAAGGGATGAGCAGGAGCTGAGCTGAGCTCTGCCCCAGCACATCCAGCCTGTCCCTTCTGCATCGTGCCCCTGCCTCACTGCCTCCATCGAGGAGGGAGCTCTGTTGAAGAAAAATGGGATTCCTGAAAGAAAAATGAAAGGTCACATATTTCCATGAGGCAGGGTTTCAATTTGTGTCGCAATCACATTTCCTTCTGTGGTCTGGAATAATTAACACAGCAGAGCGGAGTGAGCAGATCTGATTCAGAGGCACGGGGATGAGAATGAGTTCTGAAATAAAAGAAGACAAGTGCAATCAATAAAATACAATAGGCTGCACTTGCCCCTTAATTAGACTTTCTCTTTGATTAAGCAGTAATTAAATATTACCGTGCTGAAAGGGATTTTTTTTAATGGCTCTCTGAAGCCCTAATGTATTCTTAAGATGTTTGTGTGAAGAGCAGAGGCTGCTGCAGGGTTCTGGGGCTGGGAGGCTGTTTTCTGCCTGTCCCTTCCCTGCAGGAGCAGCCCTCCCACCCCTCTTCTCCCTAGAGAGCGTGGGCTGGATGGCTGCTCCCAGGCTGGATTGCTGTGGGAGCAAAAAGGTGTCCATGGGGAAGTCTTCTCCTCCTGGCCACCACTAGCTGCAAGGCATCTCCAGCATCTCTTAAAAATGTGGGGACTCCTGGGGGTGCGATGTAGGTGCCAAGGCTGTTACACTGCTCATATCCCATAGGTATGGGGTTTGGAGTCATAGAATGGAATCACCGAATCATTTGAGTTGGAAAAGACCTCTATTGGGTCTAGTGGCTAACCCAAGCCCACTACAAAACCATGTCCCCAAGTGCCACGTCTACACATCTCTTGAATCCTTCAGGGATGGTGACTCCACTGCTTCCTTGGCAGCTGTTTCGATGCTTAATAATCCTCTCCATGAAGAATTTATTCCTAATATCCAATCTAAACATCCCCTAGTGCAACCTGAGGCCATTTCCTCAATGTCATTTTGATGAACCTCATCTCCTACAGGCAGACTGTGGTCTCTGTGGCCCTAGAGGACACAGCTGTCTCACAGCCCTGGCCCCAGGCTGATCCACCTGAAGACCAAGACCACCTCTCTGACAGTGTGACAGTTCCTCTGGGGCCAGCCACCCTCCAAGGCTGACCACCCCAAACATCAGGAGCCATGGATCAGCAAAGGAGAAGTCAGGGGAAAGGACCTGGAGCACATTGTGCTGTTAGCAGCAGAAAGTGAAAGGTTTAAGATGCTGAAGCATCAAAAGGGAAGGAAATGTCAGGCCTCTATTCCTGGACATTCCTGGGTGGGTAAAAATAGCCCCTGAGCGACATGGGAGGGGGAAAGTGCTTCTGATCTCTTAATACAGAGCCCCTGCCGTAGCCCTGTGGACTCTCTGCCACTCACAGCCCTGCTTGCCTCTACTTTTTCCAGGCCATAAAAGACAGCTCTTGCTGAGAATTTCACTAGACAAGATTGTTTTGTTCTTTTCCTGCACAGCATGTACTTCAGGTAATATCTTTGGGAAATTTTGGCGTACTTATGTACCCAGTATTTTTTGTTAACCTAGAAAAAATATCCGTAAGTATTATGATTATGCTATTAAACCTTTATTGTGTCAGAGAAAACAAATCAGAGCGAAAGATGAGCTGTATGGAGCTGAGAAGTGTTAGGCTAAGGTAGTAATCTGCCTTTATTGTTTAATTTTGCTTACAACTGAAATGCTACAAGTCTGAAGAATAAAAGAGTTGGTGCTGCTGAGGGGTCGTGAGGGTGAGTGTGCAATTTCTCTTCTGTAGCTGTGGTCCCTCTGGCTGCACATCACTGGGATCTGGACAAGAGTAGAAGTGGGTTTAAGTTGAATGTGGATGGTTTTAAGGGTATGGCTATGATGCTGCACACCCCCCTGCAGCCAGTTACTTGGTTTGTGTGGGCTTAGTCCTTTGCACCATCACAATGTATCCCATCAGCTGAGCTCCTCAGTGAGATCCCTGGTGGGATGAATCTCCCAGATTTTGAACAGGACTTTTCCTTCCTCTCTTTCGCAGAAGAACGAATGGCTGTGCTTGAACTGCCAAACTCAGCGGCTGCTTGAAGGCAGCCTCGGTGACCCTGCCCCGATGCCACTGCCTACCCCAAAGCAACCGTCCACTGGGTCTCCACGGCACCAGCCACCGGCTGCCATCCAGCAGCAGAGAGCACCCACACCGGCACCTGCACCTACAGAGCCAGCAGCACCCCCTGAGCAGCAGCCCTCGCCCGCAAGGAGCCTCCGAGCTGCTGAGCAGAGCAGGACCCCAAGCCCTGCCCCAGCAGAGAAGAAGCCCCCAGCATCGACAGAGAAGAAGCCCCCAGCACTCGCAGAAAAGAAGCTCCCGGCGCTGGCAGAAGAAAAGCCACTGCCCAAAGCTGCCCCAGAGCCTTCCAGAGTTCCTGAGAGCACCGCGCCAAAGGGGAAGAGTGTGATCCCCAAACCAGAGGTGGAGAGCAAGGAGATCCGGGCACCCTCCGAGGTGCCACGGGCAAAGGAACAGGAGGTGAGCTCTCAGGGTGTATGCAGCTCCAAGCATCCCTGGGGACCACATCCTGACCAGGGCTGACATAGTGCTAAGCTGTGCCTCTGTCAGCAGCTGTGCTCACAAATGAGGAGAATTATTCCAAATTAGAGCATAAACCCAAGGCCATTTGCCCTGGGAAATGGCCTGTTGAGGAACAGTGAGCTCCAAACACTGCTTTCCAAATGGCTTAGCATCTCCACAGGCTCCCTGACAGTGTGCTGGTATTTGTCTTCTTTTTGTTTGGATTACATCAGTTTAGGCACAGTGTGATAGTTCAGGTCATCTTCAGCCTTTGGATTTGTTTTAAAATAATGTAAGTTCTGTTGGATTTGTCATTAAATGGAAAACGAGTTTCCCCACATTCCATGTTGCAGCAGTAGGTGTTTTTCAGGCTCCTCAGCCCACCTTTTTAAAAATTCAATAAAATTTGGGGAAGCATTTGGCTGCCTTGGAATGGTGTTCCCCTACAAGCAGCCATCCCACCAGCCGCTGGCAGAGTCCCCCACAGGGAGAGGATGCAGCAGCAGATCCCTTGCCTCTGTGCAGCCCCCAGGGAAGAGGCTCCTTGTGCCCTCAAAATCAAGTAAGGCCCATGGTTCCTCCATGTTGGCAGGGTGACAGGCCCTGCCAGTAGCGCTGAGGCTGGGCATGATGGCACTGTCCCATGACTTGGGGGCTTGTCCCCAGCACTGCCTAATTGTAAAGCTAATTAAAGGGGCCTGTTTACTTGTGCTGACATCTAACAAGGATCCTGGGGCTCACCCTGCTTCTGAAGGGTGCTTTGGAAGCTGAGGGCCCAGTTTTTGAAACATTTGTTTAAATGGTGCCTTTTTCCTTGGGGCCATTTGCTGTGCCACCCTCTGCTTGCATCACTCCCCTGTCACCTGCCTTTGTTAGTGCAGACAAATTGCTGATGAGCCCCTGAGGTGGGGGACACAGGGCAGCCCCTAGCCTTTGTGCTGGGTTGGCTCCCTGCCCTCCCCAGACCTTCTGCATGCATCCCAGGAGAGGGTTTGGGGGGAAGCAGGGGCAGCAGCTCCAGAGCTGCCCCGGCCTGACGCTGTGCTCTCCCTTGACCACAGGATGGGAGCAAGCCTTACCCCCCGGACCTGTCCCGCAGCCCCCAGAGCCTCAGTGACACCGGCTACTCCTCCGATGGCATCTCCAGCTCGCAGAGTGAGATCACCGGTCTGGTGCAGCAGGAGGAGGAGAAGCTGAGCAGCACCGGACTGGCCGGGCAGAGTCCCCCAAGCCCCTCCGAGCTCACCAAGCTGGAGAGCAGCATGCGGCCCCTCCTGGAAAGCCGTGGCGCCACACC
>NW_008668267.1:8353-9089 GCF_000695815.1 Acanthisitta chloris
GGAGGACCAGGGGCAGCGGCAGCGGCCACGATACCTCTCCATCACCCCGGAAGCCTTTGACTCAGATGAGGAACTGGAGGACATCCTGGAGGAGGATGAGGAGTGGGACAACCAGCGGGAGCGGCGGGAGAGTGCGGAGTCCTCAGACGAGTTTGGCAGCAAGCTGCGGCATGACTATGTGGAGGACAGCAGTGAGGGGGGCTTCTCTCCAGTGCCTCCCCGACCCAAGGGCCGGGAGGCGGAGGTGAGCGATGAGGAGTTCATGCGGAGGCAGATCCTGGAGATGAGTGCAGAGGAGGACAACCTTGAGGAGGAGGAGGTGGAGGGCTACGGGCACACAAAGTATAGTGTGCCCAAAGCTGGGCAGAAGGCTGAGGCAGAGAAGGGCAAAGAGCCAGCATCGGCCAAGCGGCGCCTGCCACATGGGGCCAGCAGCATGTACACGGAGGAGAGGCAGGAGGGGGAGGCGGGGGGGGGGGCTGTCCCCTGCCACATGGTGCCAGCAGCATGTACACGGAGGAGAGGAAGGAGGTGGAGGCGGTGGAGGGTGATGACTTGAGCACGGCCCAGGGTGGGCTGCGGCGATTCAAGACCATCGAGCTGAACAGCACAACTGGTTATGGCCGGGAGATGGAGATAGGCCAGGAGGCAGATGCCAGCCTGGACCGGGAGCCTGAGCTGGAGATGGAGAGCCTGACAGGCTCCCCTGAGGAGCGCTCCCGGGGCGAGTACTCCT
>NW_008668267.1:9157-10883 GCF_000695815.1 Acanthisitta chloris
GGGGGGGACCGCCACCCCCGCCCCCGGCCGCCGGCAGCGGCTCGAGGAGGTGAAGCAGCAGAGGAAGGCTCGGCACCGCTCGCATGGTCCCTTGCTGCCCACCATCGAGGACTCGTCTGAGGAGGAGGAGATGCGAGAGGAAGAGGAGCTGCTGCGGGAGCAGGAGAAGATGCGGGAGGTAGAGCAGCAACGCATCCGGAGCACAGCACGCAAGACCAAGCGTGACAAGGAGGAGCTGAGAGCCCAGCGGAGGAGGGAGCGCTCTAAAACCATCTCCCCCATCGAGGATGCCTCCCCCACAGAAGAGCTACGACAGGCAGCAGAGATGGAGGAGCTGCACCGCTCCTCCTGCTCTGAGTACTCGCCTTCCATCGACTCAGAGGCAGAGAGCTTTGATGCCGTGACCTCCAAGCTGTACAAGTCAGGCAGTGAATACAACCTGCCCACCTTCATGTCACTGTATTCCCCGACAGAGAAGGGGGAGAGTGGCCCCAGCCAGCCCACCAGCAAGCCCCTCAAGAGTGCTGAGGAAGCCTATGAGGAGATGATGAGGAAGGCAGAGATGATGCAGAAGCAGCAGGTCCAGCAGACCCAGCCAGCCACTTCCTACAGCAGCACCTACCAGCACGTCGGCTACCGTGGTACCGAGAGCCAGAATGGCTTTGAGTACCAGTATGCTGAAGAGTACCGGTGTGACAGCAGCCTCATGCGCCCCTCCCAGCCCGACTATTCCAGCACCCTGCCAAAGGCAGGAGCAGTGTACGAAGAGATCCTGCAGACCTCACAGAGCATCTCCAGGATGCATCAGTCCTCTTCCTTTGACCTGGCCCTTGAGAAGGGCGAGAAGGTGAAGGGGCAGGAGGAGGCGTACCAGGAGAAGCATTTCCTCAATGCTGAGAGTGCCTATGCTGACCTGATGAAACAGAACGGCGGCCCACTTACCCCTGGCACCAGCCCCACACAGCTCTCTGCTCCTGTCTCCTTTGCCAGCTCTGACAGCAGCACCGGCAAGACTATTCCTGATGTCCGGGTCACCCAGCATTTTGCAAAAGAGGGACAAGACCTAGCCAAGCTCCAGAGTGCCCCAGCAGCACCCAGTTCAGTATCCAAGGGTGCCAGCACTCCTTATGCCTACAGCATCCAAGGTGCCAGCACAGAAACAACAGCATCAGGCAGCCCTGGGAGTGCGCTGCAGAGCTACAGCTCACCAGCTCCGAAGGCCCCATCTATAGCCGGGAGAAGCTACACTCCAGCAAAGAGCACTGTCAGCTATGGCTCGCAGACAGAGGACACTAATAGAACCAGGACAGTGGAGATAAGTGTGCAGACAGCCAGGGAGAAGCTCCCGACAGCAAGTGACATCAAGCCCTCACTGCCCAAGATGTACCCCTTCTTCAAGAGCTCCAGCCCTCCACTCTCACCCACCTCCCCCACACAGAGTCCCACCCGCACCACAAAGGCCACAGCAGAGTTTTCCACACAGACGCAGAGCCCTGTCCTCTCCTATGAGGGTCCCTCTTCCACCACTTCTGGCCCTGACACCTCTTCCCCCATGGTGGCGCAGGGGACGCAGACACCGCACCGGGCAGGCTCACCACGTCTGACCCGGCAGGCCTCCTCACAGGACTCCTCCTTCATGGTGATCACACTGGCAGCTGATGCAGCCAGCCAAACCAAGCCAATCAGCTACGGCGCCCTGACATCCCCCACCCCATCCCCTACCCGG
>NW_008668267.1:10930-12715 GCF_000695815.1 Acanthisitta chloris
CTATGTCAGGGCACAGCCAGTGAAGGAGCATGTCCAGAAAGCACCTGCTGTGACTTCAGCTGCCGATGGCATCACAGGACTGTACAGCTGGGGAGCACTCCCTGCGGAAAACATCTCCCTCTGCCGCATCTCCTCCATTCCCGGCACATCCCGGGTGGAGCCAGGGCCCAAGGTGCCAAGCAGCAATGCTGTGGACTTAAGGACTGCACTGAAGTCCGCCCCCATCATCATAACAGACCAAGGCATGGATCTCACCTCCTTGGCTACTGAGGCCAGAAAGTACTGTCTGACCTTGGACCACATCCCGAACCGACAGTCCACAGCCATCCAGCCGTTGATCATCAACCTCAATGCCCAGGAGCAGCCCCACACCATCATCGCGGCAGCCAGCACCGCCCCGCACCGCGGGTCTAGCCATTGCCTCCCCCATGCTTCTCTCGCAGTCCAAGCAACCTGTGGTCTATGGAGACCCCTTCCAGAGCCGTGTGGACTTCGGGCAGGGGACTGGGAGTCCAGTGTGCTTGGCACAGGTGAAGCAAGTGGAACAGGGTGTCCAGACAGCCACTGTCAGAGCCAGTGGGGTGGCCAGTGGCAAGCCTGAGCCTGCCACTGCCCCCCAGACCAAATTTGCAAGGTACGGCCTCCCAAAGAAGGATGTGCTTCTCACACAGACTGGTGGAGCGCAGAATGCTAGTGGCCTCTCGCAGCCCTACCTGCCGGAGCCAGGCTCAGAGGTGTACCGGGCAGTGCCAGTGGAACTGAAGAGCCAGAGCCCGCTCCTTGCCCTGGGTAGCAAGAAGTCCCAGATGATGATCGTGCAGATGGAGGAGGCAGCAACTGGCCCGGTGACCAAAGTGCTGAAGGAGGAGGCGCCAACCAATGTGCTGGACCTCACAGGTGTGAAGCCAGAGAGCCAGGTGGCCTGTTGTGACATGGTCTACAAGTTCCCCTTTGGTGGCAGCTGCACTGGTGCTTTCAACCCCACTTCCAAGATGCCAGAAAAGAAAGCTGGAGAGGCAGCAGTGGCACCTGGCCGGAAAGCCAGCGGGCCCCTGTATGGCAGCAGGGAAGCAGAGCTGCCAGAGACTTTCCCTTACCAGGAGCAGCCAGCCCCAGCACCCGCGCTCTATGAAGAGCAGAAGTTTTACCCAGCCAACGCCTTTGGCCGCCTCTACTCCTCCATGTCAGACACGAACCTCTCTGAAATCGGGATGAGCTACTACCATACGAAAGGGGATCAGCCCTTCCCTTCCCCAGCAGGCGATGCTGCTGTGGACCTCAGCACCATGAAGCACTCCTACAGTGTGGGCTTTGCCGAGGGGGGTTACCTAGGCCAGGGGCTGCAGTATGGCTCCTTCTCTGACCTCCGCCAACCAGGAGAGGTGCTGGGTCACCCATTCCCCATGCGGAGGTACAGCTCAGCCTCCAACATCTACTCTGACTACCGTTTCTCACCCCGAGGGGACCTGGCCAGCTTCCAGGAGTCCAGCCTCGCCCACTACAGTGCCACCACAGCACGTGAGATCAGCCGCATGTGCGCTGCCCTCAACTCCATGGACCAGTACGGGGGCCGGCATGCCAGCGGCCCTGACATGCTGCCCTATGGCCCCAGCGCTGGACAGGGAGGCACAGGAGGGCTGGCAACTCAGCAGCAGGGCCCCACACCCCCCAAACCCAGTGGAATGTACAATCCCACCTTCCCTGAGGGACGGCAGGGCTTCAGCAACCTGGCACAGTACAATGTTCCCAGTGTCCGTCTGGGCGCCATCCGGCAGATGCTTCCTT
>NW_008668268.1:0-220 GCF_000695815.1 Acanthisitta chloris
TACTGGTGTTCACTGGTCTGTACTGGTATTCACTGGTCTATACTGGTTTCTATCCCCAGAAGCGACTCCTGTTCTGCGCATGCGTCTCCGTCGCCATCTTGGTCCTGGTCGCCATCTTGGCGGGCACAATCGCCTCGGGCTGATCCCATTGGCCAGCGCCGCTGTCAATCACCCGAGCTCCGCCCGCCGCCGTTTCCCATTGGCCGAAGGTGACGCCCCT
>NW_008668269.1:0-250 GCF_000695815.1 Acanthisitta chloris
GCCGGAGATGTTGGCAGGAGTTGCTGCAAGGTGGAATTCCAAGGGTTGGGTGGGAGTTCACCTTGGAATGATGAGGGAGAGGTTTGGAGGGTCTTGGTGGGGCTCGGGGTGGGGGATGTGGTGGGTGTGGTCATCATGGGCGTGGTGGGTGGGGTGAGGATGATGGGCACGGTGATGGTTGTGAGGAATGTCATGGGCGTGGTGATGGGTGTGTTGACTATGATGGTCATGGTCATGATGGTTGTGTTGA
>NW_008668270.1:0-1100 GCF_000695815.1 Acanthisitta chloris
AAAAGCCAACCTGTACTGTGGAAAATTTTCAGTGCACCATATCAGACTTTAACCTCACCCTGACCAAAGCAATCCACATCCCTATCAGGCAGATAATAATGAAAATTCCTAGGACAGTTCACAGATAGAAGTGGCTTGGAAAATATAGTGATGTGACTCCTAACAGTGCAAAAATAGATAGAGCACTGACAAATATTCACTGAGTCACTGAGTCTACCCTTTCCAGTATTTAAGTCTTGCATTGGTTCTACGAAAATCAGAATTTGTCTATGAACTGAGCTGAATAGAAACTTTTGTACCAGATACAGGATGATGGAACATACTCCTTCAAGGCCATCTCTCTTGAGCTTATGGTTTTGCTTTGTGTATTTCTTTTAAGATTTTGTGTATTTTTAAGGTTCTGTTGGCTTAGGACAGCCTGCAGTTGAAGCAGCAGGCATTTATGAGATCCCCACAGTCCCTTCCTCGACTAAATTAATCCCCAAAGACACAGAAATGGGTTCTCAAGGGGGAATTCTTCATGTAGCCTTTCAGTCAGTCCTTTTTTCCTCTGTGCTTTTATTTCTCAGTGTTTAGTGTAGAAATGTCACAGTCATGATCTGTCTTGTTTGCAGGCTGCTAATTCCATTTCCCGGCTTTGTTCAGTTTCCCTTGAGCTGTTGGATCCAAAATGCACAAAGGAAACATAAAAATATTTGAGTTCAGTGGGGTAGGTAGGGTCAGCTTTGGGCACACAGTGTGAATGGGCAGAGGATAATCTCTGGCAGTGTCTTCATGCACGTTCTGCAGTGGTGTCTATTAATTTTTAATCTATTAATTTTCTGAATTATTCATCTCAGGGAAATAGAAGAAAGAGGAAGAGCAATGGCAGGCTACCTAAAAGCTGCATTCCTGTGCAGCTAGTGATCTCTTTCCTCTCTTGGCATGCCATAACTTTCCTTCTCTCCACCTTGGTGCTCTTGTGGGCACAGCTGTGAATGGACATACATCACCTGGCAGCAGTGGAGGTGCCCATGCCTAATGATCTTGGGGCTGAGCTTTGCAGACACCCCAGTGCTGGTGTCAGTGATAAATCAGGAGCCTCCACCCCACCTTCAGCC
>NW_008668270.1:1110-7038 GCF_000695815.1 Acanthisitta chloris
TGCAGGGATTCTACAGCTGTGCTGACAGAGCTGCTCATGGCTCCTCGCTGTAAATTAGATCTCCTTGGTGTGAATGAAAGAAACAAATGTATATTTTGGGGGTTCCTAGGCCAAAATTCATTTAAAGCTACTCGCAGAATGGATGGATTGCATGGGTAAAGCTACGGTTTGACAAATCAAATCAAGGTTTTCTTGGACAACACGTTGTTTAGTAGTGTCAGTGGACAGAGCTGCTCATGGCTCCTCGCTGTAAATTAGATCTCCTTGGTGTGAATGAAAGAAACAAATGTATATTTTGGGGGTTCCTAGGCCAAAATTCATTTAAAGCTACTCGCAGAATGGATGGATTGCATGGGTAAAGCTACGGTTTGACAAATCAAATCAAGGTTTTCTTGGACAACACGTTGTTTAGTAGTGTCAGTGGTGCACGTGCCTACAGATAACACTGGGCAGACTTGACCTCTGGCTCCTTCAGCCTCTGCTTACCTGTCTGGGGAGAGTCTCTGTTACCTCCCGGGGCTGTTCAGATCCAGAGCAGCTAGTTAAATTTGCCTACAGATTTTCAGACCTGCGAGTGCATCTCTCTGTATATTCAGGTGACACACAGTGCAGCTGAAGCCGATCTTGATTGCACCTTTCTTTTCCTTGCATTGCCATCAAACAAACCATGAAAGAGCCTTGAGCAGCACCCTCCAAGGTATTGCTGTCTGCGTGGCATCTCCCTGCTCGAGCTCTTCGGGTCGCTAAGACTGGGAGAGCAATCCTCTGCAGGAGCTTTTCTCTTAAATTAAAGATGCTACAAGACAATTATGTCATGAGGCATCATGAAAAAGAGCCTTTCAGGAGATCAGATTGACACTTCCACCCTGGAAGTGCACAGTGAAACAGCTACACGTATTGCTAATGTTTGTGTAGGCACTGCAGCAGGTCCTGGAGGGCAGGCAGGGAGGCACCTCTTTGTTCTCTCACCTGAGCTGAATAACGCCCCGATAAATCCTGCCACACACTTTTGTTATGCTTGGAAGGGAAATAATACATCTCACAAAGCCCCATAGGTGATAAGAGAAAGTTTGCTTAGGTTTAAATAGGGGTTGCTTTGTGCAGAGGCATTTGCATAAGGGGACACAGTGGTGATGAAAGGCAGATGAGGAGATTGACAGCTGCATTTAGAGACCTGAATTCCAACGTCTTGCTGGGTGTTTTGGTTTTTTTTTTTTTCCTCTGAGCTTGGTCTTTTTCTTCAGCAGGTTGTTCAGGTAAAACACTATCTAACAAACAATGGCCTTGCTGGAAAACTCAAAGCCAGTTTTCTGCATTGCCCAGGTACCCCAGTGCCAAAGGAATGAGCTCTTCAACTAGAATTTCTAGGGGGGAAACCTGCAAGAAAATTGGCCTGATGTTTGCCCTCCACTTTTGGAAAGATGGGTAGTGTTCTGCAATACCTTCTGTGGAGTTTGCTCTGGGTCCTGCCTGCATCTCTGAAGCTGTGAGAAAACTGAAAAGATACCTTGAATCCTGAGCTCAGTTCTGGGCCCTCAGCTCAGGAGGGACATTGAGGGGCTGGAGCAGGTCCAGAGCAGAGCAACGAGGCTGGGGAAGGGACTGGAGCACAAGTGGCATGAGGAGAGGCTGAGGGAGCTGGGGGTGTTGAGCCTGGAGAAGAGGAGGCTCAGGGGAGACCTTCTCACCCTCTGCAACTCCCTGACAGGAGGTTGGAGTCAGGTGGGGCAGCACAATCCAATGCCTGCTGACTCTCTCCATAAAAAAATCTCTTCCTAATCTCCAACCTAACCCTCCCCTGGCAGAGCTTGAGTCTGTGCCCTCTTGTCCTGCTGCTGGTTGCCTGGGAGAAGAGACCAACCCCCACCTGACTCCAACCTCCTGACATTTGTTGTACTTCTTCAGACCCCAAACAAGTGCTAAAAGGACTGACTATATTTCTTAGTTACTTTTAAGGTTTTCATCACATTACAATTTTGTGCTTTCTGTTCTTCTGCAATAGCCCATTCCACTCACAAACCAGCAATAGTCTGGGCACATTTAAACTGAGAGGACTCCAGATAGTTGCCCTAATAGAGAGTGACCAATCTTTCAGTGTGTGGTCTGTGCTTAGTCTGAGCTGGCCCAAGTGAAAAAGTTCCTCTATTATCTGTGGATTTCCCAGTGAGGAAGTCTGGAACTTTTGTAAAAGTTTTATTTTATTTTTAATCACTAATCGTGCCAAGCTATTGAGTGTGGACTCATTTTTGGGTTTACCCCTTGGCAATTGCTTCTCTGCAGGAAACCATTACAATTTTCTTGCGTTGGAAAACAAGTTTTTGCATTTGACAATTGCAAAAGAGTTTTGCACTCTACATCTGCTTGTTATTTTGATTTAGGGCCTTGGGAAAAGTCTTACTTCATGCACAGTCTTCCAACTCAACTGTGCAAAAAGCAAGTGAGGGTCATGATAGGTGCCCTGAGCCTAGTTGGTCTGAGCTTGGTGGAAACAAATTCTAGAGGTTTTTAGAGCTCCTGGTAGAGGGGAGAGCAATTTTCCTGGAGCTGTCTGTGTTTAGGTGATGGGTGCCCTAAGGTCTTGCACCCTGGTGATGGCCTTCAAGAGGGACCAAACTGTGTGGGTATTTCTTCAACCTCCTGTTGAACCTCAGTTATGAGCATAATGGAAGATAAAATCACTTCCCTACCTCACAGACACATTGAATTTGCATTTGTGAGGTTTTCTACAGTGACAGAGAAGTAATTATCTAAGTAAGGGAAACTACGTACCTAACATAAGTACATGAATCTTCTCATTTGCTTTGACTCATCTCTAGCTGGACCAGCTCCAATCACCAATTGTAATTCCCCTCTCCTTATGAAATCAATATCACACTAAATCATTGTCATTTTCAACTACAAACATGAAGGTTTTATTGCACAATGACGTCTCTCTCAAATCCAGGCAATCTTTCAACCGGAATGCCCATGAATTTTGGGGACCAAGATTGGATGTGTTGCATTAGGTATTTTTTTTTGATGTAAAAACACTGATAAACTGAAAAGAAATATTCTATAAAACGTAGCACAGAGTGTAGATGAATGTGGCATAAAACACACCATCTACTATCCCTGGAAATACGACGTGACAATTTCCTAGTCTAGCTTAAGGTCTCTGCACATAGCTGGTCAGCCTGCACCATCTGGGAGTCACCTGCATGTATCTTAATTATATCTTGGAGTCTGCCACCCTCACCATGCCTCAGTAAGCAGCCCATATTCTAGTGCTGTCAGACCTTATCTATGAGAAAGGAGAGGAAGCAGTGCAAAGTAATTGTTATCTTCTGGCAGAAAGGCTAAAAAGCAGTGGATTTGTGGGATTATCACTGGCAGGTTTCCTGTGCTCAGGGTGGAGGTACCTAGGTGTGCTCCCACCATGCCATGAGATGGGCAGGGCAGGACATCACTGTGTTGGTCTCATGAAAAGTCTGGAAAACATGTTGTATGAGGAAGGGCTGAGGGAGCTGGGGTTGGCTAGCCTTGAGAAGAGGCTCAGGGCTGATCTCAGGGATGATTCTGGGTTTGAATTGAAGGAAGGGAAGTTTAGGTTGATATTATAAATAGGTTTTCCCTCTAAGGGTGGTGAAACACTGTCCCAGGTTGCCCAGGGAGGCTGTGGCTGCCCCAACCCTGGCAGTGTTCACAGCCAGGTTGGATGAGCCTTGAGCAACCTGCTCTGGTGGGAGGTGTCCCTGCCCAGGGCAGGGCTTGGGACTAGATGTGTAATGTCCATTCCAACCCTTAAATTCTATGATTCTGTGATTCTCCTGGCTCTCTGCAACTCCCTGCCAGGGCTGGAGAGAGGTGTGGGATGTGTGTCCTGCCAGGGCTGAGGGAGAGGAGAGAGGGAATGGCCTTGAGCTGAGCCAGGGCAGAGTCAGATTGGATGTGAGGAGAAATGTTTTGCCTGTTGTGGTGTTGAGGCCCTGGGATATTGCCCAGGGAGGTGGTGCAGTCACCATCCCTGGAGGTGTTTCAGAGGTGTCTGATGTGGCACTGCAGGATCTGGGTTAGGGTTTGGGGGTTCCAGCAGTGACAGGTTAATGGTTGGACTGGATGATCTTAGAGGTCTCCTCCAGCCTTGGTAATCTCTGTGACTCTATGTTGTGAGCACCACGAATGCATCAGGGCTTGTAAGCTTGACCTGGGTTGTCACCTGCTCCTGTATGGCCACCACAGAAGCTTAAGAGACAGAATTCTGCCTTCTGCCATCTGAGAATCACTGCAGACCTGCCATGACAAAAGGTTTACACTCAGCAGCACTGATCACTGCCAGGGTAGGTCTGGTGGCTCCCTTAGAGGCTGAACAAAGTCCTGCCTAAAAGCTACGTGACATGTCAGGACAATAGCTTGTTTGCATTTTCATCCATTTCTCTACGTGAGCATGACAAGTTTATTGAGTCAAACTGTGAACCTTTTGTTCAGGGTGGTGGTGTCTCTGCTTGACTGGAGGGGAGCTTTGCCAGAACAAATCTTGAATGAGAAAGGAGGCAGGGCTTCAGGTTTTGATGGAGTGTTTTAAGTTGGAACACATTTGCAAGGGGACTCTGACTGAAACGAAGCTTTTGTGGTAAATATGGCAATTTGGGATTCAAAAGGAGTTGCACAATTGTTGCCATGTGTGCTGAATCTTACCCGATGCAGGAATCCTTCAGATAGACTTTGACTAGTAGAGTGGGTGAGATTAATAAAGATTTGAATAATTTATATCACTGAAATATTTTTTGTGGGCGTTTTGCTCTTCCTACAGATGTCTCCGTTGGACTTTTAGCCACGATGTCTAACAATTTGGAATACATGATTACAAATGCTTAAGCTTATAACAAGTATGTAATTCTTTTTCATGCTATTCACCCATTACTGGTGATCCAGAATAATGAGAGCTGACCAGGGCATAAGGCCTCCTTTCCTCAGATCTCTGGTCTGAAAACAAAGGCATAATGAAGGTATTATTATTTTCTCTTCACATCACTCGCACAAGCCACAGAAATGGAAAGGAAAAAAGTTTTACCAAGTAAGGAGGAAAGGAAAGATTTAAGTATGTCCTGAGTGGGATTCTTTTCCAAATGAAGCTTAATTCTCATTGCTTTAACACAGAAGAAGAAAGCAAAGACAAGATCTTGGGGTAGCTCTGCCTCTAGGAATGTCTCAGATAAGAACGGCCACATTACAGCTTTGTGACTGTCTGTACAGTGGCAAGGGTGGAAGATGTGGCACCTGCAGGACTTGGCCTGGAGAGGTGAGAAGAAAACCTGAGCCAAGTGCTGATGGTGTGCAATGTCCACTGATAACCCAGTTGGTGGCATCAGGGTTAGGCTGGAGATTAGCAACTGGTTCTTCTTTCCCCAGAGGTGTTTGGGCACTGAACAGCTCCCAGGGCAGTGTCACAGCCCCAAGGCTGACAGAGCTCCAGAGGTGTTTGGCCAATGCTCTCAGCACAGGGTGTGACTGTCAGGGGTGTCTGTGCAGGGCAGGGGTTGGACTGATGATCCTCAACTGTCCCTTCCAGCTCTGATGACTCTGTGATTCTATGATCATGCCAATGCTCTGGGTCCCACACTCTTTTCACCAGGCCTTCCACACATAGAGACTGACATTGCCTGTGCACTCATGTTGTGTCCACATTATTGCCCATCAGATTTTTGAAAACAGGAAAGAGGGATATTTTGTTTTCTGCTACAAGGGTCTCATCATAGTATGCCATGTTTCTCATTGGTGCTGACAAATCCAGCTGTAATACAAGTAAATCATCCTGCTGCTGTCGATGAAAGCACTAGAGATGAATCCGGATGTAGAAAGGTAAAGGCAAGGTGTGGGCTGCATAAATGATATATCAGACAACAGAAAAGTCCTAAATGTGTGGAGCCTTGGGAGTGACAGTGGATGAGA
>NW_008668271.1:0-8372 GCF_000695815.1 Acanthisitta chloris
TCAATATTGACTATATTAATATTCAATACTGAATGACAGGTCTTTAACAACACTGTGGATCATAAAATACCCTGAGTTGGAAGGGGCTCATGGCTATCACTGAAGTCCCAGTGAAAACCTTGGAAAAGATGATTTTTAAAGGACATTATGTCAACTAATTTGTCAGTTTAGGATATAGTAACTTGATAAATTAGGTCATATGTCATAAGAATTTCTGCAACATTTGATAAGTAGGGGTCTCAAAAGTAAATTCTGCTATTAATAAATAATGAATATAAACATTTTATGACCTGCACCTTTGAAATATTTAGTAGAGCTTCATGAATAAGCAAATTTGTTGGTTCACTAACTGAATAATAAATAAATGAATACCAAAAAGAACAGTCAGAGATCAAATGAAAACAAGATTTATTTGTTTTGTGCCTTTCTTTGTACAGTAAGAAAAACATCATGAAGAATATCCTGGAGTTTTAGGAATCATTTGACTTCCAAACCATATCTTAATCCTTGGAAATTTTGGACAGCAAATTCTGCTTTCCCTGGAGTCTGTGATTATCCAGAAGCTTCACAGACTGAGGCTTGGGAGGAGAATTTGATGGATCCACTTATTTTATGGCAAGAACATGGGCAGAGTTTCCACTATACAAAGGCACAAGGTCCACATTCCTCTGTCCGTTGGCCACAGACCATGTCCTGGGAATGGACACTCTGCTCCTGCTATTCCTTGCACTCTGAGTGTCCATAATTTAGCCAGGGAGGATTATATCTACCAGATGTACCAGAGATATACCATGTACATGTCCTACATGGTACAAGGTGTACCATGGAGCTGAAGGGTCCCGACTTGACCACTTCAGTGTCATTCCATGTGTTGTGATCTGTTACTTCCTTTGGGAAGAATCTTCATCACCCACATGATCTTGGAAGCTCATGAGACATACAGTTGAGATGCTGTGAGAAGACCATGTTGAAGAAATATGACCCTAACAGAAATCCACTGTCTGAACCACTTCAGAACCAGAAAATAAAGGGAATTTTCCTGTGAAAGGTTCAGAGGGAACGGCATGGATTACCCAATGCAAGGAGCAACTTTTGTAGAAGGAAGGACTGAGTTAGTAGAGATATTTTAGTGCTAGGTGGACAGTTGGACTTGATGATTTTAAAGGTCTCTTCCAACCTTGATGATTTCATGATTTCCAAGATCTTGGGAATCCACATTCACTATTCATGAATTAACTCTTAGAGTTTCTTATGTCTTTGCAACATTCCACTGCTACAGACAAAATGTATGGATCCCTTGGCCTTTTTGATCAAATCTCCGTGAAGGTGGTTTGGAAGGTGCTGCTGACTCCAGATTGGACTTTTACTGGTTTTGTGCAGGATATGAAGCATCTTTAGGTCATGAAGGGGCTGTAGGTTCATCTGTGTGTGACTTGGATGCCTCATGGTCAGCATTCCTGGAATTCAGGAGCCTGATAACTCACACCCTGTTTCTTTGGAGTGTTAAGTCCTGGACTCACCCATTGCCCCATGGCCTCCCAAAGAATATGGGAAGATGAAAAGAGCTGCAGACCACATTGGTTGATTCACTGAAGAGAAACAGATCTGTGCTGAATGCTTTCTGACCATGGAAGATGCTAATGTGACTGTGTGGGAGGTGGGTGGGAATCCTGATTCTCACTCTCAGCACATATATGACACTGCTGGTGGCACAGAAGTCAGTGAAGGGGCTGAGCACTCCACCTCATGCCTTCAGCACATGGACTAGACACAAACCTAGGCCCAGCTGCATGTTCACAAGCCATTTTGCTCTCAGGAGCACGTTTGCTAAAGATTGTCAGCAAATCCAACTTCTATGAAATTCCAGGGGGAGGTAACTGGAATTTACCTTCAGGAGGAAGGGAACTGTGGTTCCTAAAAGAGGGAAAGGGAAAAGGATGCATTACGCATGGAAAAGACTTTCTTCCTCCCCCCACCATTGCCATGATGGGGCAGCCACAGACTACTTTGAAGTCCTGTCCTTCAGGCTCTTTGCTGTAGTTTATGCTCAGCCCTTCCAACAAAAGCAAAGTCTCTTGGTGGCAGAGGCTTGGCTAAGGAGCAGAACACAGGATTTCTACATTAAAGGAAGGACTGTGAACAATTTTGCCTTTATCACCACAAAAGGGACTGTAAATCCCTCAGAGTACTGGATTCTGCTCCTGCAACTTGATCTCCTCAAAGCAGTTATTTCAGTTAGACTAAATCTTTTCATCAGCATCATTACTATTTTATGGTTTGTTGTTTCATTTTAACAGAAAAAGAGACACAAGAAGGAGAAAATGGTTCTAACACGGCTTGAAAATAACGTTTACAGCCAAAGAGTTGTTTTATGTGTACTCCTTTGCCTAACTGCTCTGGAAGGGCATGGAAGGAGGCTCAGACCAGACCAGATGAACTTAGTCCATTTCTTGGCACCTCTTAGAAAGTCAAGATTTTCTCTTTCTTCTTTCCTGCCTGAATTTGGTGGAGAAAAGGTTCTAATTCCCAGTTTGGGGTCCAGGTAGCCTGGCAGGCATTTCACCCTAAAAATTCATGCCCTGCACAATTTCAGTCCTGGACTGTTCCAGCTCCTTCACACTTATTTATTCAATACCTTCCTCAGCTTGTGGCAAGTTTGTAACCTGTGATTTTGTGGACTTGCACCTTCCTTGGGACCTAAGTGGCAGCTGCAGCTGCATATCCTGCTGTGCCATCTGCTCTCCTGGTGTTTAAGGGTCTGGAGAGGGAGAGAAGCTATGTCACCACATATGCTATCCTCAAGATTTCAAAGAGCCCTGGGAAAGCAAGGGTTTTGCTGCCATACATGTCTGCTTCCTCACATGCTTTGGTGTGCTGACACCTTTACCCTGCATATGGACATCAGAGTGTTGGGCAGCCAAGTTTGGTTTTCAAAAAATTCTGGTGGCTGATTTCCTTTTGGTATGTTTATGGTGCCAAATATACTCTTAAATGCGGATGCTTCACCCCTGGAAGTATCATGGTATGTTAAGGGGTTGCAATGGACCTTAGGGATCATCGAGCCCCAACCTCCTGCCCTGGGCAGGGACACCTCCCACCACACTAGCTTGTTCAAGGCTTTAGCCAACCTGACTTTGAACACTGCCAGGGTTGGAGCAGCCACAATCTCCCTGGGCAGCCTGTGCCAGTGTCTCACCACCCTCACAGGAAAAAATGTTCCTAATAGCTAATCTAAATTTTCTTCTTTCAATTTATCCCTATTACTCCTTGTCCTATCACTCCAGTTCCTAACAGAGTCCCTCTCCAGCTTCCCTGAAGCCCCTGCAGATACCAGAATGTTGCTATGAGGTGTCTACAGAACCTTCTCTTCCCCAGTCTGAACAGCCCCAACTCTCTCAGCCTGTTTTTGTAAGGAAGGTCTTCCAGTCCTCTTCTCAGCTTTGTGGCCTCCTCTGGACTTTTCCCAACAATTCCATGACCTTCTTATTTGGGAACAGCAGAACAGCATGTAGTACTCCAGGTGGGGTCTCACAAGGCCAGGTTGGAGCAACTTGGGCTAGTGGAAGGTGTCACTGACCATGGCAGGGAGGTCGAACTAGATGAGCTTTAAAGTCTTCCAACTCAAATCATTCTGGGATTTGATACTTGAGAAAGGGAGGCAAATTTTGAAATAGAAGAGATAGAATCTGATTTCTAAGACATTTTCCTACTATATGAGTTGCTCCTAAAATAGCAAACCAGCTCCTGGAGGTACAACTGTCTGGGAGGAAATGAGGAGTATTTTTCTCCCTTTCATGTTCTTTAATTCACATGGAATTGTGCAGCTGAGCACAGCTTGGAAACCTCAAACGTCAGCCAGAATGGGAATCTACTGCGGCAGAATGCCCTTGTTCCCATGAAACAAACCCCTGAAATGATCCACACATCCATCATTGTCCCAGCAGGCACGGCACACAGATGTGTCAATTCAGAGTCTGTACCATAGTTTCATCATCTTCTGCAGTGGTTTTTGAACTGATTCATTAACTGGTGGTCTCTGCCTTGCACTGATAAAACTTTGCTTAAGGAGAGCTTGTATCTATTTATATGATTTCCTTGGCAGGAAGCCCATTCCAATCATTTATAATCCAAAAGAAATTATCTAAAGGGATGTTTATACAGATGGTAAGAAATTCCCAAATCATAGGAGTAATACTCAAATCTACAAATTCCTTTTGGCTGGGATGGAAACCCTCACACTCCAGGATATCTGCCAACTGCAATTGATGGGGTCAAGAGGGGAGCACAGGGAATGAGTTTTCTTTGTCTTGGGGATGAAGAAGAAAGTGGGAAATGACAGGAAAAAGTGATGAATTTTGGCTTCACCTGAAATAAAAGTTTGAGTTTAGGGTTTCTTGGCAAAGAAGGGAAAGAAAAAGAAATAGTGGAAAAAGATGAGGTAAAAGGGAAATGAGATCTCATTAAGCACTTGAGATAGTTAACATTTCTCTTAATTTCACATTTGAAACAGAAAAATTGCAATTAATACTAAAATTAATTATTTAAAATTGATATTAAAATATCTTTACTGAAATTTTAGCAAGACAAACACATTGTTTCACCTTTCTGTAATATTTTACTATATTTCCTCCTCTAAAAACTCTTTTTATCCCTTCTCTCTGCAGCATCTGCATTTGACATTAGCAGGAAAGTTATTTATATACTTTTGAAAGTGTTCTCTTTGAGAGAGATATGATCCCCATCAAACTGATCAGATTTGAGTCCAAATAAGTACTTCCTCCACAGGCAAATTATCTCCTCCCATCTCAGTCCAGCTTCAGGCAAATTTCTACTAGAACAGCTGTACCAGAGTATGCTGAATAGTCATTTGAGATGTTCTAAACCTCATCTTCTCATACATGTACATTGTTCTTCTCTGCCTGAAATCTGTAAGCACATTAAGACGTTTTCTTTGGCCCATCTGGTAGCAGAAAAGGCTTTGTGCAATCCCTCTGAACTTCCATTGATATATGGTGTTGTCTTGCTTAGCTTATTTATTATTCATTGTTTAGATTTATAATGCTGCTAATATAAGAAATATTTATTAGAGAAACTCCTGTTGTCTAGGGCACAGTTGTAGAGCAAGCAGAAAACAGCTTGAGAGAAAGACCATTCTTTCTTCCAATATCCCTCCCTGTGGTTGGATTCCATGGCTCCAGCTCCTGATGGTGTGAAGAATGTTATTACAAGAGATCTGTACACTGATTTACAGTGAAAACCAAAGTCTGGACTTTGTCTTTTGAGGTGACACTGCAGGGTAAAAGAAAAAGCTGTAGAAAGAATAATGCTTTTCAAAATCTCTGACTTGTTTCTTGTTTTCAGACATGGGTTTACCAGGGGCTTTAGGAGATGAAGTCCCCATAGATGCCCACCTCCATAGGATCAAAGTAGCACCATCACTAGCAGAGCTGTTGCCTCCTGTCCTGATGTCAAGAACTGCAAAGAGTTGATCATAGAATCATAGAATGGGTTGGACAGGAAATCATGTAGTTCCATCCCCTACCATGGGCAGGGACACCATGGTGGGGGAACACCCACTAGACCAGGTTGCTCCAAGTCCCATCCAACCTGGCCTAGAATACTTGCAGGGATGGGACAGCCACAGCTTTTCTGGGCAACCTGTGCCTCCCCACACTCACAGCCAAAACTTCCTTCCCCAAACCCCATCTAAATCTACTCACCTTCATCTTAAGGCCATTCCATGTTGTCTTGCCCCTCCAAGCCCTTGTCCACAGTTCCTCTCCAGCTCTCTTGGAGTCCCTTTAGACACTGGAAGGGCTCTAAGGACTCCTTGGAGCCTTCTCTTCTCCAGGCTGAACAGCCCCAGCTCTCAGCCTGTCTCCAAAGCAGAGGTTCTCCAGCCCTCAGGGCATCTCTGTGGTTTCCTCTGGATTTGTTCCAGCAGATCACATGTAGGACCCCATAACAACTGTTTGTCTGCTACCCAACTCAGGTTGATGCAGAGGCTACTGACCCCATGAATGTCAGAAAGTTCATCTCATCACATGTCAACATAGATTTCATCCACACTTAGAAAATTTGCCTTCAGTAGAGAACGTTTACCTTCTGGACTCAGAATTACTTTGGCAATAGCAGGAAAGTTCTCAATGGTTATGGTGGTTTCATGCTCAGGCTGTAAAATGCTGATGAAAGATCATTCATGTCTTATTTGTGCCAACCTTGCAGGGTGAAGTCAGACCAGATGAGCTACTGGAAACTGATGAAAAGAAAGTGGTTTGGACTTTCAAGGGGCAAATCAGCTTCTTTAAACCTGAAAGTGCCAAGACAGCCTTCCTTTCTCCTCCCCCATGTCTACAACCTTCCCCACCTCATGCTATTGTTCATTTAGAAAATCCTGGTGACAGTTTTTGAAGCATTTAATGAAAATGAGAGAACTGATTCCAAATCTTCTGCTTTCATAACTGGTTCTTGTTAGAGTCACCATGACAGGTTGGGAAAGGAGCCCAGAGTGGGTGGGTGGAGACATCCTAGCCAAGCAGAGCTGCTCCTGGGAGGTGTTACATAGGAGCTTGAGGTTTTTCAGAAGCACTTGGGTTTTTCCCCTCAGCTCTGCACTCTGTTGGCATTTGGCTTTGTTTTTAGCCTGACTCCATCTGGTGTTGGTGTCTCCACCTCCATCAAGCTTCTAGGAGCTGGGCTTGTCTCTAAACCACATCCTTGTCTGGGCATAAGTGGTGAGCTAAGGTGCAGACACTGGAAACTCCACTGCTTGTGAAGCTTTAATGAAGCACCCTGTGAGCAATGGGGTAAAGAGAAGGAACTTATGGACACCACCTTCCAGCCAGCTTCCAAAACTCTAGAATCCCAGAATGGTTTGGGTTGGAAGGGACATTTAAAGGACATCTAGTCCAAGCCCCCTCCCATGAGCAGGGATGTCTTCTCCTAGAGCAGGTTGCTCAGAGCCCCATCCAACCTGACCTTGAATGATCCCAGGAGTGGAGCATCTACCACCTCTCTGGGCAACCTGTATCAGTGTTTCACCACCCTCATCATAAAATTTTCTTTCTTATCTCCAGTCTGAGTTGACCTTCTAGTTTAAAACTGCTACCACTTGCCCTATTGCAACAGGCCCTACAGAACATCCCCTCTAAATAATGAAAGGACAACCACAGTTCCCCCACCGTTTCTCCAATGCCTATTCCATGGCCTCCACTTCTCAAAGTACCACATCTTTCTTATTTGCCACCCAGGCTTCTCTTCCAACACGTCTCCCTACACACTCCCTCAAATCTGCAGTACACTGGGACCTGTTGTCAACATAGTATCCCAGAATGGTTTGGGTTGGAAGGGAAGTTAAAGATCATCTAGTTTCATCCCACTGCCATGAGCAGGGATACTTTCCACTAGTCCAGGTTGCTCCAAGCCCCATCCAACCTGGCCTTGAACACTTCCAGGGATGGGGCAGCCACAGCTTCTCTGGGCAACCTGTGCCAGTGCCTCACCACCCTCACAGCCAACAATTTCCTCCATATATCTAACCTAAATTTCCCTCTTTCAATTTATCCCCATTTCTCCTTGTCCTATCACTGCAGTTCCTAACCAAGAGTCCCTCCAGCTTCCCTAGAGACCCTTCAGGTCCTGGAAGGTTGCTGTGAGGTTTCCACACAACCTTCTCTTCTCCAGGCTGACAGCTCCAGCTGTCAGGCCAGGTTGGACAGGGCTTGGAGCAACCTGGTCTAGTGGAAGCATCCTCTGCCCTTGGCAGGAGATGGAACAAGATGATCTTGAAGTTTCCTTCCAACCCAGATCATTCCATAGTACTATAATTCTCTGTTTAAGAGGTAAGACACAAGCATATCCAGATCCAGAGATGGGATCAAAGTCAAACCTCAGTCCAGGCAGCCATAAAATATGAAAGTTATAATGTGGATAAAGGTTCATCCATGGGAAAGTGTCTGTATTTCATCCTGATATCTGTACCAGCTCACATCCCATGATTCAACACCACTTTGCATTTAAAGCTTTGGTGAGTCTTTCGAACTATTTTTTCGTGCATTTTTCTACACATACACATTATTTCCATTTTTTGGCTCAGCCATTTTTCCATGAAACCCACAAAGTTGGGATTTGAGGTCTTCAAATATCCCTAGTTCACATCCCTAACTAGTTTTACTAGTCACCTTCTGTTGATAGAATCTTCAGCTTAAACAGCACATTCTTAGAGCTTTCCCACAATAAGAAGCAGCTAACTTACTTGTTTTCCAATTTTATTTACATGGAGCATAATACTTTTAAGCAGTTGCAGGAATCCAGAAGCTAGAATTATGGGGGGAAATTATGAAAGAGAAACTTGCAATAATAAATTAGCAGTT
>NW_008668271.1:8404-11010 GCF_000695815.1 Acanthisitta chloris
TATACTCAGGTCTGATCTGTTTGGCTCTTGTCTGAAGTAGATCATTGAGGGGATTATTGCTTGATTTGTAATGCACCAAACATATCTTTGGTATGAAAATTAGCATCATGCAGATGTGTTCCTTAGGTTTTATCCTGCACACACATCCCTCCTAGGAAATCAGAAACAGCTTGGAGCAAGGAAGCAGATTAACATGGAAGGAAACCTGGAGTCTATCTTTGTGCTCACTGTATATATTTCTATCAGACTCCAAGATTTGTTTGACTTCTATGATTAACTCCTGAGCTAATGTTGATATTAGCAGTTAATGTAGATGAAATATTGCCAGAGCTGCTGCCAACTTCCATTCACCAGAGGCTGATGGATTTGGTTTGGGGTGGGATTCACCTCAGTTAATTTTACAGCTCATTTAATGGATTTCACTTAGGCAATCCCAGACTTGCACTCCTTTCAATCAAGCAAAACAATACAGAGCATAGAGCAGAAGATCCTATTAATTATCCTCCTGCCCTTTATCCTTCCCACCATTTTTTCATTAAATTGTGATATTTAGTTGAACCCTCAGTAGCCAAGTTTTAATCTCTCTTCATGGGTGAGAAAATGATAAGAGAAGAGGTAAAAAAGACCCAAGAAGTTGGAAAAGCATTGAAATCTGTGTCGGGTCCCTCAGAAATAAGGAGCTTCCTGTACAGGAGAGTGACAGGGCATGTGAGTGTATTTCTGGTGGTGAAGTTCCTCTCCAGAAAGAAGGGATTCGGTGTTTTGGGTTTTTCAATTATGACTACTTGAACAGATCTGTTTTCAAGGGTCCTGCAACCGGGGTGGAATAACCCTGAGCACCAGTACACATTGGGCACTGACCTGCTGGAGAGCTGCTCTGTGGAGAATGACCAGGGAGTCTTGGTGGACAGCAAGCTGTCCATGAGCCACAGTATGCCCTTGTGGCTAAGAAGGTAAATAGAACCCTGGGGTGCATTAGGAAAAGTATTGCCAGAAGGTCAGGGAGGTGATCCGGCCTCTCTACTCGGTCCTTGTGAGGTCACAGCTGGAGTACTGTGTCCAGTTCTGAGCTCCTCAGTACCTGAGGAACATGAAGCTCCTGGGGCAGGTCCAGGGGATGGTAACAAAGATGATGAAGGGACTGGAGCACCTCACTTACAAGGAAAGTCTGAGGGACTTGGGCCTGTTCAGTCTCAAGCAGAGATGACTGAGAGGGACTCATTAATGTATAGAGGTATCTAAAAGGGGTGCCAAGAGGCTGGACCAAGCTCTGCTCAGTGGTGCAAACCAATAAAACAAGAGGTAACAGCAGAAACTGATGCCCAGAAAGTTCCACCTGAATATGAGGAAGAACTCCTTTCCTGTGTGAGACTTCACACTGAACAGATTGTCCAGAGAGGTCATGGATTCTCCTCCACTGGAGATATTCCAGAACCTTCTGGGTGCAATCCTGTGCCATGTGCTCTGGGCTGACCCTGCTTGAGCAGGAAAGTGGAACCAGATGACTCACTGTGGTCCCCTCCATCCTACCTGATTCTGTGATTCTAAGCCTAGTCAGGACGCAGAAAATAGAGATATTTATACTGTCAAATCAGCTTTGAAAATGCCTCATTGTTCCAGAAGCTGGAAGCATATTCTTGAGATGCTTCAGAATCATAGAATCCCAGAACAGTTTGGTTGGAAGGACTTTGAAGCTCATGTCATTTCACCCCATGCCATGGGCAGGGACCCCATCCACTAGCCCAGGTTGCTCCAACCTGACCTTGAACACTTCCAGGGATGGGGAAGCCACTGCTTCTCTGGGAATTTTTTCCTACTCTCATGACCAATTCCTCTTCTTGAAGACATCCCTTGGAGCAAATCTTTCTGCAGACAAACCCAAGTTTTAAATCAGACAAAATACTTTGCATATTCACTTTTGTTAAGCTATTCCAAGGGAAAGATTTTTGGGAAGTTGAGCAGAACTCCATTTTTCCTTGAGTTTTGAGATATTTAATGAAATGTCATTAAATCTACCTCTTTGTTGCTGAATGAAATGGAGTATTTGTTGGTTAAAAAGATCAAGGACAGCTGGTTCTCAGCACTCCCTAAGAATTCTTATCTCTTCTGGATCAAAGTGTCTGTGTTCAATTGGGCCAATACAACACTTTCCCTGTTTTGTGGGAAACTTCAAAAGCTTTTTCCATTTGGAACAGAGAACACAGTTGTCCATGTTAATTTCCCATAAAATAGAAACATGAAGTTTTGACCAGTTGGATTGGAAATCATAAATACTTATCTCTATTCTGCATACATCAAGGGATCTACTGACTTTTCCAACAGCAGAACTTTGGGCTCATACTTAGCCAATAAGTCAATTTCTCTCTCTTCTGGCACTGATTTTTCTGGAGAGCAAAACAAACCCTTCCCCCTCCTCCCTATTAACCTTAATCCTCTCAAATTTGTCGTACAGAGAGAAGCAGCAGGAGAGAGAATTAAATGCTTCACCAAATCAAGATTTGCTTTGTTAGAATGTCTTCTCCCCAATGGGTTTGAAGAAGATATCAGTGAATTTTTTGGCTAAATATGACATAATAATCCTTGGACTTTAAAGATCATATTATCTT
>NW_008668272.1:0-406 GCF_000695815.1 Acanthisitta chloris
CAGGCGGCAGGTACCGGCGGGACGGACGCTAGGCAAACTCCACTCCCGATATAAAAATGAAACTTTCGCCGCGCCGGGAAAAACAAAAACAAAACAAACAAAAAAACCCAAACCAAAACAAAACAAAAAAAAAGGGAGATTAGCACGAATACTTCTTCCCCTCTCCCCCTCTTTGCAGCGGTGTTATAAATAGGTGTCTTCAGACCTCGGCCCAGTACAAAAGGAGTCCGCAACTCTGAAGTGACCACACAAACCAACTCATGGCAGTTTCCAAGAGAAGGGCTTGCCAAAGAGCCGGGAGGGAACGGTGTGAAAGATCCCCGTCTCTCCATCCCCCCCCAAGTGAAATGACCCCGCTCCCTGACCCGAGGTGTTTGCTCTCCCGCCGCTCGGAAGGAGGGGCAGG
>NW_008668272.1:1047-1327 GCF_000695815.1 Acanthisitta chloris
CTCTCACGTGGGCTCCCGTAGCTCTGTGTGGGAAGAGACCCTCGAGAGTGACCCCTTCCAAAACCAACAGCGACGGTACCTGAAAACGGTCTCGGTGTAAAGCACATATACACCTGGAATTGGCAACCGGTTGCTGCGGAGCGCAGACCTTTCGGCCGCTCTTTCGCCCTTCCATTTTGGACGCATTTGATACAGGGACAGGGCAGGTTTGGGGTCACTCGGAGGAAAAATGGTGAGATCGTATCTCAAGTGGTGCGAGTCCCTTTGTGCTCCTGCTCTG
>NW_008668273.1:0-2571 GCF_000695815.1 Acanthisitta chloris
GTCGGCTCTCAGAGCTGTTGAGTCCTCGATGCCATACTATGCTTTTTTGCTTCTGTCATCACAAATTTCTGTTTGAGTGCACTGTCCAGCTGGGTTGAAATCTTCTGGCCTGTTTGTCTTTCCATTCCCTTTAATTTCCTTTTGTCCTCCTTGTAACTCCTTTGTAAGCTGCAGAATTCTGCAACCAATCTCACTACTTGGACTAGAAATAGAGACAGAGCACCATGAAGTAACTCCTTAGGCCTTAAAGAATCCAGTTCAAAACCACCTTTCTTTTTGAATTCTGTACTGCTTTTCTGTAGATTGCCTTTGAGATATAGCCTCTAAGTTGTTTGTCCACCATCACTTCCCTTTTTTCTTTTTTAACCTGCTTCCTTCCTTTCTTCCTTTGCAGACTGTGCAAGCCATTGAAGTTTCTTCTCAGTGTTTCCTGCCATCTGTATCTTGCAAGTGACCTTTCACACTGCATTGCAATCCATGTCTGGTTTTGGGTCCTGACTCTTTTTACCGGACCTGTACCCCTCAGCACTGGAAATTCCTCTAGGGCCTGATTGATGCAGCCCAGGCTATCTCCAGTCTGATAAATTCTTCCATATTAGTGTGCAATGGGCCAAGCTGTGCTTCTCCTCTGGTCAGTCGCTCCATCACCTGCACTAGAAAGTTGGCCTTGGTACACTCCTGTATCTACCTGGACTGCTTGCAGTTCACTGTGCTGCTTTTCCAGGAAACATTCATGTGGCTGAAGTCTTGTATCGGGATCAGGGCCTGTGAGTGTGTTGCTTCCTGCTGTTGAAGAAAGAGTTTTTCATCACTCTCCTCTCTTTGATCAGGTAACCTGTAGTAGCCATGAATCACGAGGTTTCTGTTGTTGGCTTCATCTCTAGTTTCCACCCAGAAGGTCCTGACCTGCACATTGCTGTTCTTCAAAGATAGCTCTGTGCAATCAGTCTCATTTTTGGCATAGAGCACAACTGCCCCGCCTCTCTTTTCTTGCCTGTCCCTTCTCAATAGTTTAGAGCCATCAATCACAGCACTTCAGTGATGCAACTCATCCCACCAGGTTTCTGTGGTTGCAATCAGGTCATGGTATTTTCTGTGAACCAGCTGGATTCTGCTGGATTTTTAATCTCTTGCATGAGATCAAGGCAAGAGATCAACAACACTCAACAACAGCCATGCCTTCCATGTTTGTTTTAAGCATTTAATTCATTTCACTGTTGGATCTGCCAAGCCTGTGGGGTCTGAAGTAGCTTAAGTTAATTCCTCAGTTTATTTCTTTATGTGTTTCCATCAGTCATCTTTGGTCTTGGTTCAGAGTGGAAGTGTTCTGTTGAAACTTGCTGCAGGCAGTTTTTCATCTGCTTGAGTTTCCCAGTCATTGCTATTTCAGAACTATGCACCACTGATTCCACTTACAGCTTGGCACTTATGGCACTGCTAGCTCTGGTGCTTATTAGACAGCCTCAGAGCCCCAGGATGTGGGGTTGCTTTGGCCTTAGTGCTTCTCTTGAATTTTCTTACTCTACATCTAAAGTAAATCTGCACTGACTTTATGTGAGATGTCATTTCCCCTCAAAATACATTTCTAATGCATCAGTGTTCTGACTTGGCTTTCCATGCTTGAATTCACTGATCATCATAATGACTTTGTACATGGAGGGAAATGACAAGTTCAGGTATTTTCTTTGTGTTCCTTTTAACCTGTTCATTTGAATTTAATTGAGAGGTAGCTGACAAAGCTTGTGGGGACAACATTTAAGATCAATTGTTAAATTTGTAGCTATTTCCAAGATGCTACCCTTTTGGTGCTTTTTGATGATATAAAAACTCCCTTATTCTTCAGTTTGCACAAAGAATTGCAAAGTTGAGTTGCAGAAAAATTCAGTGTTGCAACAATGTAGTTCCTCTGATGTGAAGGAGAATGTTTTAGTTTTTGAGGACTTTTTCCTTCAGAGATAGTTTACTAGTTTTAAATTAAAACAGTGATGATGAAAGACTGTCTCATAGGAGGGGACCAGTTATAACTTGTGGACATGGTGATATGATATTTGTGGCCTATTTTGAGAATTAAAATTTTCTTGACTTTTGGGGTTTGGGTTTTTTGGCCTCCTGAGTGATCCTTGGGACTCTTCCTTTTTCTGTTTGTTTTTTTTGAGTTCTTTTTGATAGACTTCTGCTGATTGAGAATTACACCTTTGCATTTGAATCCCAAAAATGGAATGAATACTTTAGTGATATGGCTGGGTTTTCTGCATATTTTTGATGTATGCTCACAAAATTCCATTTGTTGTTATTTGAACAGAACATGAATCAAAATGGAGTTTGCTGGGGCAGACAGGATTTGTCCAATACATGGCTCCCTTGAGTTAATCATAAGTTCATAAATGTCTGTTGTAGCGGCAAGGTGGGTCGATGGAGGAAGAAGAGCCACTCTTTGACACCGTCTCCCATAGCATACTCCTGAAAAAGCTGACAGCCCATGGCTTGGACAGGGGCACTCTCGCCCAGAGGGGTGAACGGGGCCGCATCCACTTGGTGGACGATACTAGTGGTGTTCCCCAGGGGTTAGTG
>NW_008668274.1:0-3316 GCF_000695815.1 Acanthisitta chloris
CCAATCTGGCAGTAGCACGCAAATAACAAATATCACACTGCACCAGAGCAAAAATTTTTAGTGTTTCCAACTGCTGCTTGGCCCCAATGGGGCACCCAAATCCTTCCCTCCACCACATACTGCTGTCAAAAACACTGCAGAGATGGAGTTACAACTCCATCGAGTGGTTTAGGGCATGTTGTGAAAAGAGGCTCCGTATCCACCCTGAGAGAGCTCTCTGACAGCAGGTGGTTGCAGCAGCTCAGTGCGTGGGCTGAGGTGAGTCACGGTGTTGTGGCTGTGTGAGGTGTTCAGGCACCCTGCAGCAAACCACACTGCTGCTTTCTGCTTTCTCCTGAAACACAGGTGAAACATCTGAGCAAGCTGAAGAGCAGATTGTGTAGATTCCAGTACAGGCACTTGACACAGCCTCGAGAGACAAACTGGCTCAGTTCAAGATTGTAAAATGAAATTTATGTATATCATTTCTGATCTAAGTTTAAGCAAGAAGGCAAGAAAACAGCAGTTGGAGAAATCCTGTTCAGTGTTAGTGGATTGTACTTTCTCCTACAGAATGGAATCCCAGAATGGTTTGAGTTGGAAGGACCTTAAAGCCGATCTCATTCCAACCCATGCCATGGGAGGAACCTTCCACTAGGCCAGATTGCTCCTGGCCTTGCACACTGTAGAAACTGTGGCTTGCACACCTCTAGGACAACAGTGCAATTATTGCCACTCCAAGGGTTTGGAACAGCATGACCCTTTTTAGTATAGGTGACAGCCACGAACACCAGGTTACAGCCAGGTTACAATCAATCAGGTGAGAATACCTAGAACAACAGAGTAAGAGCAAGTTTTTAACTTCTGCAGTCCTTAAAGGAATCCTCCCCTCCCTTCCCTGCAAATACCTCACTCTTTGCTGGTAATGCCTTGGATTTCACCCAAAAGCCCTTTGCCAAGATGTGAAACAGTTCCCAAGCCTACACAAGTCAATTTCCTGATCCTGAGTGAGCTTCTTGCAGTAAACCTTAGGAACCTGGGAGTGTTGGCACTCTGCTTTATTACCCTGACAACATCAAACAAATACTTGACCAGTTGTGCATCTTCTGTTCCCGAGGCATAAGAAATACAAGGTGATAGAAGCAGTTTGAGTCTCACTTTGTCTTGTCTTCTCTCTCATTTTAATTTCTACATACACATGCACACACACACACGTTCCTCGCAGGCTTGGAAAACTGGAGGGATATTTTGATGTTTCTTTTCTTCTAGCCAAGGAAACTAACAAATATCCTAAGTACCCTGATACCAAAGTTACAATATCCTTATACTAGAATTGTATCTTACAATGAAAGTGGTTTCATTTGAACAATTCCAGCTAGTATGAAAATAAGACTGACAGCCAAAGCCAAAAGAATTTGGGATCGCATGTGTTAAAAACACAAGAACCGTGCCAATATGGACATTTGACTTCTTTAGTTAAAAAAATAAACCAGGAACTGAGAATTAAATACTGTTTCTTCTGATGTAACTTGTGAAAGAGCTCAGTTCTGAATAAAGGCAAGATAACAGCTCTGTAACTGGATGAGTTAAACCAGAATTAGTTCATGAAACTGAAGCCTCCTGTTGAAGAGACTAAAAATTAACTGATTATAAACCTTTCTGAAACATTAAGGTTAAATGCACAAAGGCATGAGGAATAATCAATATTCCATCTTTAGGAGCTCTCTGCAGCACAGGACACTGGCTGCTTCCCAATGTGCTTTTTTCTCCCCACAAGCTTCTGACAGGCTTCGTTTTCAAGTCTGCAGGGTGAGCAGTTTCCCTAGTACAAAGGTACACAAACTGCTCACGTACAAAAACCTCCAAGTCCTTTATTCATGTTTGCAGGATGTATGTGGTACGTACAATTAACATTACACCAGCTACAGGAAGCCCCTCTGTTGCAAGAGGTACTTCAACACGAGTATCCCAGAGCACCAACATGGACACACACACACAGACGCTACAATACCACTTGGAAATTATTTCCCCCCCAACTTTTTTTTTTCCCATTTTTTTTTTAACTTGACAGCTAGGACTTCTGAGCTGTTGGAGATTCTTTGTGGCAGATCTCCTAGTGCAGTGGCACTGGTTTAAGAAGGCATTCTGTTCTTCTGACCTTCCCGTGTCTGAAGCGGAGAACCAAATTGAGTAAATGAGAGCTGTGTCACTTCCGGTGCTCGGAAGCTTGGCTGCTGTCTGGGTCCACACCTGTATGTCACCCTCCTGTGTCCCTGCAGTCTCCTGCCTTACAGGTGTGTCCTTGTGCACAGTCACCCCTAAGCTGCACAACAGGAGAGCACTGTCCACCACACATTGCATCCCTAGTTCCAATTAGTAGGCACTGACACATCAGGAGGGTTAAACAAATGGGGCTGGAAAGACTTTAAAAAGGGATGAGCCTGAGAGAAATCTTTGTTCATTATGACAAGATCAGGGAGAATCCCACCAGGTCACCAGGCTTCACGTGTCCATCTGTTCCCTAAACTCATCCTTTTTATTCAGATGCTCTGCTTAAAAATAAACCCAAACTACAAAAAGGTTCAACTCCATTCTGTACACGTTCTCCATTGCCAGAGTCATTAGTCTGTCTTCAGACCTTCTCCTTTCGCTTTAATTTGGACACTTTCTTGACAGTTCCATTCTTGTTTAGAAGCTTCAAAACACGATCCTTGTGGTCCAGGACCTTTAGCATGGAGTCTCGAGCCTCATTTATTTGATCCATCACAAGTTTACACCTCTGCATGTTCCCCTGAAAGGAAATACTCGTCATTAACAGCAGAATGTCTGGTCTAAGCAATCCCTCTGCCTTTTCCCAATGTCCCTTGTGACTGATGACACAGGAAGCACAGGAAATGAGGCTGCATGTTTTTTAGGCCAGCTTTAGCTCTTGCTAATGGCAGTGGGAAGTTTTGTAATTAAGGGTGAAGCAACTCTGCTAGGCTGAGAGGCCACAGGACCTACCTGTATCAGTTCATTGATTCGATGCAAGTCATCATCCGTCGCTGCCTTTTTCTTGGGAATGAGTCCCTCCTGCAGGGCAGTCAATCTCTCATACACATCGTGCTCCAGGTTTGTCTACAAGACATCAGCCCCTCATGAGAAGGGTCACTGCCAGCCCCACAAACACTTGCCCACGTTAACAAGCTACACAGAGACAGTGATAATCCATTACCCTCTCAGCTGCTCCTGTCAGTGGTTCAGCTGGAGCCTCTGACAGAGCGTGGCACTACCATTCCTACTGACAGCCTATTTACAGGATTGCTGTGCTTCTGAACAAACATGGATCCTAGCCACA
>NW_008668274.1:3343-10372 GCF_000695815.1 Acanthisitta chloris
TATTCCAGGAGAGGTTTTGGGGAGTTTGGTGCTAAAATGCAGAGCACCTACCTCACCCCCAACCTGAAACAGAAGCATCCAGGAATGTGGATCAGTGCTGCCTCCTCAGATCAGCCGCACCATCCCAAACAGACGCTTCTTCACACCTGTGCATCAGCAGGAGGGAGTGGCCAGTTTTGATCATCTGTACAAAATACATCAGCTCTTATGTCGGTTTTGGGGAGTTTGGTGCTAAAATGCAGAGCACCTACCTCACCCCCAACCTGAAACAGAAGCATCCAGGAATGTGGATCAGTGCTGCCTCCTCAGATCAGCCGCACCATCCCAAACAGACGCTTCTTCACACCTGTGCATCAGCAGGAGGGAGTGGCCAGTTTTGATCATCTGTACAAAATACATCAGCTCTTATGTCTGGATCAAAACCAACACTCCAAGTTTCCAAGCCACTTATGCCACATTCCTGAGAAAGGGGAAAGCACGTCCCACTCCCTTTGGGCACGACACACCAGCTCCTTTATGGTATCCCAGTGCACTGAGTTTGTAACAGCCTCCTCCTGCCTCACACAGCTCTGTGTTTCCCCGCGTTGCAGGAAGCTGCAGCCCCAGGCACCTACCAGCTGGAGTAGCTGCGCCGCACAGAGATGGACCTTCCACCCTTGTGCACGACAGGACACACCCTTCTGGTTGGCAATCTCCTGCAGCATGGCCTTCTTCTCTTCTGTCACCAGGAAACACAAACACATGGTACTCAGATTTCAGGAGATGGCCAGGCTTCTCCTCAAACAACATCACTAACCCAAATCCTGCTCTCCCTATGTCCTAATAACAAGGAGCAAAGTTTTGATTTAGACAGGAAAATGGCTTTCCATCTGCCACGTAACTGACTGCTGCACTCACGAACAGGTGACCTGTATTTCCAGAAAAATTATATTATCATCCATTTTCTCCTCATTTAAAGAATGCCTGGTGTTTCAAACACCCTTACGCTTGTTACGCCTAAGCGTCCATCTCGCACTGCTTCTACTCCCTCCTCAACGCATTCACAGCTGTGAAAGCCAGAGCTGCTTAAAAATTCTAAGCTACTAGCTAGAAAGTCTAAAAACCGGTATAAAACCAGTATCTGATCTCTACGTTGCTCATATTAGGGAAAAAAAACCTTTCAAAGTCCATTTGTTAGTCGACAAGACTTATTACACCGAATCTAGAATGTGATTGAGCTGGCGAGTGTTAGGTAGTAAATGAGCAAACTCAGCTGCAGCTTCTCAACACAGCATCACTTCTGCAAAGATCTTTCTTGGGCAAGTTCCCATCACTGTCTGTCACCAAATTCTCTATATACACACCAATCTTTCCTTTACAAAAATCATAGCTAAGTCCACAGTGTCCCCTCTCCTCCCCACCCTCCACTCGGGGCCCACCTTTGACGCGGACGTCGCTGTATCTCTGGAAGTGGTGGTAAGCAGCTTTCCAGGGGTTGCGATAATGACGGAGCAGTGTGATCGGCGGCCTGGGCCGCACCGGGACGTATCTGACACCTTCCTCATCTGCAAAAGGATTCAGGGAGAACTGCATTAGCATCACTGAGAAGTGAGAGCAGGAGATCAGCATGCACAGAAGTCCAGCAGCAGATCAGTAAGCACTGCCTCATGCAAAAATGTGTGTTGAGAAAGGTCATTTTCCCTGAACAGCACTATACAGAAAGTGGTGAGGAACAGATACTTGGATTCATACTACTCATAGTTAGGAAGTAAGAGAATGACAGAGTACCTGCTCTGAGAAACAAGCAGAAGAAAAAACACAGACACCTGAACAAGAAAAAAAGACACTAGAGATGACGTTACCTATATATTCTTTTGGAGGAGACTTTCGCTTCTCTGCCTTCACCAGCAAACTTTTGGCAGTGGATTTCTCATCATCAGTGCTGTTTGTTTCCATCATGTCCCCTTCTTCTGTGGAGATGACGTGCTGCTGCTTACGGGGCTTCTTCCTCGGGGAGGCACCAGGTGGCAAATCACTTGGAGGCATGGAAAGGTTGTTGGCCAGCAATGCCAAAGATGGAGACACAGTACTTGTAGTCAAAGGAGGGACTGCTGTGAGGAAGGAGAGAGAAGAATCCAAACTATCAGCAGAGTGAAGGTAACACACTGTTTGAACAGTACCTCCAGCAGTAGTTCCTGTTCTGGGGCACTGGAAGGAGTGTGAGGCATATGAGCACTTCAGCTCCTTGTGTCTAGAAGGCCAAATATTAAGCCAGCAGCAATTACTAGGACAAACCTATATGCTAAAGTCTTTACTGTCTCATTTACAAAGGCATAAAGAATGAGAGCAAAGCCAATTGTCCCTCAGTTGCTTCATATTTGAAGCTTATGTTAGTTTAATGCTACAAAAAGAGTCTATGCTAACATCTGTCTTGTGTTACTGTGAAAAAAGATACCTCTGTACGTACACCAGCACAGATCACCCTCACAGGAAGCAAGTCCCTTTCCTCTTGCAGTCCAAGTCATATGGAATCAAAGCAGGACTGCAGCACTCACGTCGCAGGAGTCTGTGCTGCCAAGCCCTCAGCACCCATCAGATCACTGCACCAACCAACACAGCTCTGGAGCTGGGCAGCAGCACAGCAGGGACTCTGAGGGAACACTCCCTGACACGTGGAGGGAAAAATCTTCATCAGCTGCGACTCAGGCCACAGCAAAATATGTCTGGGATGGGATCTCCTGACAGTTTGCCTCACCCACAATTGCCAGTAAGAGACAAAAGAACCATGAAGAGCTTAATACTATCTGCCTGTGCTCCAGAGACATCTGCAGCAAGCAGCTTCTTCCATCACAGCACAACATACAGCTGCAAGGTTTTATCACTGGTAAAAACAATTGAGACACAACTCTGATACTCATCAACTTCCTATCATTTTGTCACTATAGAGTGCCCAACCCGAGATCCATAACTGAATTTTACTTCGCATGTGATGTGATAGCAGCTATGGCCAAGCTGGGTAAGGCAGTATCATGAATATTGTTAAGTTCCAGAGAAAAATATCCATGAGTCATAGGAGGGCCCTAGGAAGTCTCACTCTGGTCACGAATTCTTCACATACAAGAAAGGTCATTGGACCTGAATAGCAGGATTTGTAAGCAAACTGAATTTAAGTGAACTGTTCCATAAATATATTGGTACCACTGCTGAGCATGTGCATGTTAAGCAAGAAATTCACAAACTCTTTTGGGGTTGGCTCATTTGAACATGAACAAAGTAGTCACGATAACAAGCGATTTCCTGAGAGATTAGGGAGAAGGCAAAGAACAACTAGGTGAATAACAAGGCATATGGGAATCCTAGTGTTCTGTGCTACTGTGGAAGAGATGCAATTCCATTTTCAGGTGGAAGTGTTGAAATCCTCCTAATTTCTCCACTGTCTCAAGAACAAAAGCAGCAACTGATGAGTAACGGACACCTACCAGATACTGGTCGCATGATGTCCATGGGCTCCACCTCCTCCTTGATTTTGATCTCTGGCACTGCAGGGCCCAGCACTGCAGACAGGGCTCCACTCATGGTGGATGCAGGAGCAGGTGCTGCCACGATGGCAGTGGAGGTTGGTGGAGCAGCTGGGACAGCCCCTGGAATGGTGGACAGTGCTGCTGCAGGCTGGGAGGTGGGACTGGCTGCAGCGATGATGGTTGGAATGGCAGAGGGAGGCTGCTGGGAGGTCGGGGGCACTGCAATGGTGGGCTGCTCACTGCCTTGGTTAGACACTGCCTCCATAGACACAGGGACTGGAGTGGCCATGGACACATGAATTTCAGGCTTTGGCTTGGCACTGTAACACACATGAAAGCAAAACAAAGTGAGATGAACTGCATCTCGGTTCATGAGGACCAGCACAAAGCAAACGAGCCAACCTGGAGTCACACTATCCAGTTTTTCCTGCACCCACGAGGCTGTGACGTGTTTAACAACAGGAGAAGGCTTCATCTCAACTACATTTCCTCCTCCAGTCCTTTTCTAATCCTTTGTTACAGATACGTTTTTCCAGTTGCCATAAGAAGCAGATCTCATTACTAATTCCAAGTCACTTCAAAATACTTGTAAAAGGCTGAAGATTGTTTAACAATGCAGCCAAGAGGAACTTCACCCAACGCTGTACTGTTCCCATCGTGTTTGCAAGAGCTCCCACTGTGGCTAATAGTTATAAAGCAACAAATTGTAAAGCCACTGAACTCAACTGAAGCAGGGCAGGAGCTCCATTTACCTTCCCTCAGCATTAATTGCCAAGTACTTTAGAAAAGAGTTTCAAGGCCTATCCCCTCACAACAGCAGAGGGGTTTGTTTCTGTGAAAGCTAATCAACACAGCTTTTAAAGGCCACTGCCTCAACTTCACGGCAGCACAACTAGTCAGAGCTAGCTATCAAAATAATTGTTTCCCCAAAGAAAGGAAAATGCTCCAGTAGCCAAAGAACACAACCCAAACAAATACAATGACACTATTCTGATGCAGTTGGTTGTTTCCTCAAGTCTTACCCAGCAGGTCTTGGTGATCCAGATGTGCTTCGCATAGTGCTCTCCACACGTGTGCTGGTCACCTCCGGTGGCTGAGGGGGAATTAAGCTTTTCCGGACTGCCAGCCTGTAAGAGACACACACATCTAGGATTCCCACCTCCCTGGTGCAAAGACAAATACCCCTGTCAGCAGAGCAATCAGCCCACCCTTACACAAACCAGGACAGGAGCTATAGCTCCTGGAACGTTTCGGTTAAGGTTAGGGTTAGCCGTTAGGGTTAATCTCTGCTTTGTCTCCAGTGTAACAGATTTGCTACACAAGGAGTCTCATTTTAATTTTCAAAGTAGGTATTATGTTTTCTTCTAAGATAAAAGATTAGTTGCTCTGGCCTGGTCTCACCCCATGTAGGACTTCTCCAAGAACACCAGCTTTATTTTCATCCTGCCAGCCAGAGCACCTTGCTGAGCCTACCCAGCTCCAGCAGTGGACAAAGGCTCCAGCTGTGCCGCTGTCCAGCACTGCTGCTTCAGGGCTGTGCAAATCATCTGGAATTAAACAGTGCTCACAAGGCATCTGCTCCCCTCAGCTGGTCTAGACTGTGTCAGAGCCTGACTCCAGGACCTCAAACCCTGAGTGTGGATATTTGGCAGCACAAGGCTGATTAAAGTATTTTAGAGGCTGTTCAGTCTCTTGTGGGACTGGAAGTCAAATTGTTGTCTGAAATAATCAGCTATGAAATGGAAACATTATTTACTGATCTATCTCTGCTTCTTTAATTTCCTTGTTCACAGTTTTACAGCCTGCAGTTTCTCTGCCTTGAAAAACGTTTCCACCCAAATAAAAAAATATACAATTCTGGTCTCATAGGACACATCAGTTCCAATGTCTTTGGTCGTTAGTTGGGAAGAAATGTGTTGTTAATTCTAAAGTTGTCCCTTGCAGCTTTATTCAGGCATTTAAAATTAGGCAACATAAAATATTTTAAGAGTTTAGGTCACTCCCTCCCTTCTTCCTAATCAGATTTCACAGCAGGGTACTAATCCTATCCTTTCCACTCATCCACATATTCTTCCAAGAAAAGCACTGAAGATAAAGCATAGAATTCTAATTTTAGTAGATTATGAACTCTTTTTATAATACAAGAGCAAGAAAGCCTCAAATCTCCTTTCCCTCAAAAAGTCACTTTCAAGAGCTAGGAGACAAACTGTCCTTATTTTATTACTGACAGCATAGAAAATTATATTCTGCCCAGGGGGAGGGAAAGAAGTGTTTCACAGATCAGCAGGTTACTCACAACCACTGCTGACTGAGTGATCTGCTAGAACGTTCCTTATTCCCACTGAAAGGATTCCCTTTCTCCAGGCTGGATGTCACAGGAGTGTCACCTCCAGCCCTACTCACCCATCCGTGGCGGGTTTCTTGCGGAGGATGCTCGGGCGCGGGGAGGAGCCCTGGGCTGGCACGCTGGCACTGGCACTCTGGCTATGGGTTTGCACAACTGTGGTTGCTGCAGAAGCCGTGTTGAATGTGTTGCTAATAGGATTGGCCACAATGGTGGCTCCATCTGCCAAGACTACTGCTGGGAAGGATGGACGTGGACACAGCAGAGAGGAGAGCAGACACAGAGAGGAGAAAGCAGCATTTACGAAAGGAAATTCAATGACAAGGCAGGTGTTTGCAGAGCATATGCTGTCCATGCTCCCTGACTCCCTCAGTCTCTAACTGCGGTGCTTTCAACCTGTTTTGTAAGCAGAATCTTTGCCACAAGCAATTTGATCACTGAGCATTCTGCAGGGAAGATGCAAACTACCTCCTGCCTAACAACTGCTGCTAGGGAAATAATCTTTTCCAGAAGACATGGAAAATACAGAAATCACTAGGGAGATGACCAACACAGCTGGGTCAACAGACTAACGCTCCTGGTAGAGCCCACATGGCACTTCAAAGTAAGCTCCATCAGCTGTGTTTACCCTCTGACCTCCTGCCAGAGCCCGTTTGGCCAACTAAGGGACGCGGAGCATGTGAACAGCCAGGAAGTACCACGCGGTGTCTGCCAGCTGTGCAACAGCATATTCCCTCAGCTGCCATATCTGTTCCTGCAGTGAGTTGTTGGGGTTTCATCAGACCAATCATTTTTATTGGAAGATGGTTCCTATCATAGCCCAAGATCAGGTTACCAAGCACTGGAGGTACCTGGATGCACTCTAATCACTCCTGGGATTCTAATGCACAGACAGCACAGCTTGGAGAACACTGATCACCTGGAAGTTACTTTTCCCACAAGCCTTTACTGAAGGGAATTGCTTAAGCAGAGGCACTACCAGTCTTGTCCACTGAAGTAACCCATTCAAGGCTATCCAATATGCTTTACAAGTAATTCAGTTCAGCAATAGGTTAAAGATATGCACATGGATGTAGTCAGTGTCCACCTCTGGGCTATAGAGACCCTAAGAGGATCATCAAGGACAGTAAGAACCTACTGAGCCCCCCATGCAGGACAGCAGCTGAGCTGCTCTGCCCCAGCCCC
>NW_008668275.1:0-9235 GCF_000695815.1 Acanthisitta chloris
TGTTATCTCAACCCTTCCTGCCCCACGCGGGGCACCCAAAGGACTGTTGTGGTTTAACCCCAGCCAACAGCCAAGAACCACGCAGGCACTCCCAATCCTTCCTCCCAGGGCGGATGGGGGGGAGAAAGTTTAATAATAAAGAGCATAATGAGCTAAAATGCTAATGGATAATAAGAAGAACAAAATCAGTGATGCACAATACAATTGCTCACCACCCGCGGACCGGCGCAACCCCAAAACTCCCCCTGGATCGGCCCTTCCTGCTTATATCCTGCTTATATGACGTGCCATGGGGTGGAATATCCCTTTGGCTAGTTCAGGTCACCTGCCCTGGCTATTATCCCTCCCAGTTTCTTGTGTACCTTCTCAGTGGCAGAGCATAAGACACAAGAAAGAAAATGTCCTTGATTTAGGATATACACAAGTTAGCAGAAACCAGAGCATCAGTGCACTATCAACATTATTCTCACTCTGAATCCAAGCACCACACTATACTAGCTACTGAGAGAAAAAAAGAAATTAACTCCATCTCGGATAAAACCAGCACAGAAACTCAGGGAATAGGCTCTATAGAGAACAATTCCTGGTTTATTGGTATAGCCGTTGCTCCTTCCTGTCTTCTATGTTTCTGAGGCTCTAAGAATGAAGAAAAGTAGCATTTGGAAGGAGTCTTAGATGAAATGCTCTTCTTTTATGTTGGTTTTCTAAGCATTTTTTATTTCTAACTGCAATTCTTCTACCACTTTGTGTTTTTACCTGATGAAACATTTTGTAAGCCAGTTAAAATTGCTCTTTAAATACTCTTTCCTTTTCAGATCTCTGTAGGCAGCAAGTGAAAAATCATTGGTTGAAGGGCAAAAATGAGCCACTATTTTGAAGATGTTGCACATAGCACTTTCTCAGTGCAGATATGTCAAGTGTTTTCTTTAGTTTTATTATTTTTGATTGAGAAATGCATTATTTTCAGTGTTTTATTTCACATGTGCCAGAAACAGCTAAAATTTAAAAGGAGGCCTATTTCTGATAGTGGACATGTGGAAAAGAGGGAGTAGGATGGAAATGTTGTCACTTGCAGTAAAGTAAACATAATTTACTAAACTCTGTATATAAACTGAAAAATATTATGTCAAATTTGCCTTATCTGACAGAGGCATTTTGCTGGTTTTGGTTTACTGAACATTTTCTATGTTTATATCCTTTTGAAGTAGTATGCTACTTTGCATTATGGTAAATATTTGGTTATTTATATTATACTTTTTGACTTGAGTCATTTACAAGAAGCAACTCTAGTGTTTTTATACCTCTTTCATTTTTCCTACAGGTGCATTTGCTTGACTGAAGTTCATGCATTACAGCTCACCTCTGTGGTTTTGTCTATTAATTTCTCAAGTGCTTTCTTTCTTTGTTACACAGGCTACAAGTGTAGCATGTTATGCATCTGTAGCAAGTACAATCTTTGTTCATGATACAGTACAAATATTAACAGTTTTTCCCAGTAGCTGTCTGTAATATCATAACAACCAGAACCTGTTTACTTAGTTGTGGTAACTTACTCTGTTTGACAGTATCTGAACAGTTCTTTGCTGAACAGTCTTGAATTACAAGTAAAATGCTGCATTAAACGTAGCACCATGTTTTTGCAAAGTTTGTTAACAAGTCAAGAGTGTTGCATAACCTGAAGTTTTTTAATGTGGATTTTCACTAGTTTATTCCGTGTCCTGAAAGCATTAAGTAATGCTTTTGTCAGATTAATATTTTTGTGTTTTTTAGGTCATAAAAGAAACCAAACTTAGGCAAATATATACAGCAGAAGAAAAATACACTATTAAAATATCTCTTTATACAAACCTACACGTCTCTACTAACTCATGCCTGAAGGAGGCACGGTTTCTCACTAGTTCTGTGGATACAGATGAAAGAATACGGTTGGAAAACCAAGAACAGGTAGGAATTTATCTCTGTGCTGTATATATTGTGTACTGCTGTCCATTTTATCATGCAATAAGCATAGCCTACTTGCATATGTTAGTATGGTATGTTTGTAGTAAGAATGCTAAATGATGCGTATTCTTTTATTTAAGGACATTGATAACACGTTAAAGTCAGTGGATATGCGTTTGACTACGCTGTTGGAGCAGCAGAAACATTTGGAATACAGAGATAATCAGCTCAGGCAAGAGAAGAAGGAGCTTTTAGAGAGGGAAAAGAGAAGACTACAGCTGGAATCAAAAATTAGCGTGAAGTATGACAGGTAGGAATTAAGCCATGTTATGAATGAAAAATGAACCATTTTAATTACAATGTGATTTTATATTTATGTTATGTTATATATAACAAAGACTTACTGTGGTGTGCTGTTAGCCTTACAAAGTAAGGCTGAGTGCTCTTAACTTTACTAAGTAACCAGCAGTTGAACATTGGAGGCAGGTAATAATCAATACAAAGAAGGTGTTTAGAAATTAGGGTAGTATCTGAGACACCATGTACCAATGTTCCAGATGGTTTCCTGCAATAAAATCATAGTATTTTGGTTAGAGATCACTGCATGTATTTAGTCAAATATTACCATAATCTTCTGTTTTGGTAGTACATATCGAGATAATACCATAATGTACATAAATGGTACGTGTCAGAGATCGAAGTAGTCCACAGTATTTTTTGTAACGTACTTTATTTTTTTGTGGGCCTCTTCAATTAGTTCTTCTGTTCTGCTTTGCCACAAAGCAGAATCTGGGCATGGTTTAAGAGGGATTTCATTTAAGCTCATGCTCACAGAAGGCAGTGTAGACAACACTGACATCCAGTCTGGATCTATCTTGTTTCAACTTATGAACACTGTCTGTCATTCTTCTACTGTGCATCTCTTAAGAGAGCTTTGTTCCATCCTATCAGTAGCTCCCTTGGAGGAATGATAGTGGGGCGTTGTTATTAGGTCCCCCAAAGCTGTCTCTTGTCTAGGTTGAACACCCTCATCCCGTCCTTGCAGGGCCTGTGCTGCAGCCCCTTACCAGCTTGATGGCTTTCCAAATTTGTTCCAGTTTGCTGAGGTTTTGGTACAGGGGTCAAAAATGTGCACAGTGCTGAGCAGAGAGAAAAATCACTCTCCTCCTGCCTGTTCTTCCATTCATACAGCCAAAGACTGTGTTTGCTTCCAGGATGCACTGCTCACTTTAGCACAGCTCACTGCCCACCAAGTACCTCAAGCCCTTCACTACAGAGCTTTGCTGCACTCTGTCCCAAGCCTCTGTCACTGTCAGACCCACCTTCTTCTCAGGACTTTGCATTTGTCCTTCCTAACCCTTCTGTGGACCCTTTCCTTCAGCTTCAGCAGATCCCTCTGAATAGCAGGCCTATCGCTGTCCCCAGTTTAGTGTCACCTGAAAACATGACAGGACTCTCTGCTGCTCTGTCTCCCTGGCAGGAGTGTTGGTCACAGAACTTAATCCTGTGATACCGCACTTGATACTGCCTTCCAGGCAGGATACAACAAACTACCAGTAACCAAATTTTTTTTTGCCCATCTAGTCTTCCGTTAATCCGGACTGTGGTCTTGAAACTTGAGTACATCAATAGTATGTGAGACAGTATCGAAAAAGTTAGGGAAATGGGTCTGGATCTAGCAGTCTGAGAAGAGGGTGGAGCTGATGCAGCTTAAATGCTCCCAAGTGCATTCAGTAGTGAAGCTGAGCCTGACATCTCAGTAGACACATTCACACAGAACACATCTAAAAAGCATGTATGTATATATTTACACATGGCCAACCACACAGTACAGATAGATACACAGAGCAATTGATCAAATGCAGCATGGCCCTTCGCCTGGGGCTCTCCCCAGTGGGAGGTCACACTTGCGTCTGTGCTTTAGGCAGAGACTGGGTGCTTTTGCATCTTGTGGCTTGCAACAAGGCCATCCGGTCACCTGCACCATTGCAGAGCTCACGTCAGAGCCGTGCGTTCGGCAGATGCCACTACAGTGCAGACCAGCAGTTACCTTCAAAGGTAACCCCCTTGGCTGGGGGGGAAGCAGCAGCCAACTCACCTGCCTGCGCAGAGCTCACCCTGTTGCCCCCACTGCTTTCCCACCTGGTTGTTTTGAGCCAGGCAGCTTTTTCTCTGATCTCTGACACCTGTCATCTTAATTACGTACATATGTCAGCAGGTCTTACCTATAAAGACAAATATCACCATGGACACATGGGCTTTTGACCTGTGGTCCCACTCCAGTGGCTGTCACTTAAATCTACTCACTCTGGTCTCTCCAGCCAGATGCAGCTACCATAAACGAGCAGCCCCTCTCCTTTGACCTGTGGTTTGAGTATTGCTTGCACTTAGACTCCCATGCACACACAAGTGCTGAATAGAGTCACTCACCCAAGAAAAGAAATAGGAGGAGAGTGTGCCAATTGGGCATGGCTGGGCTATATATATATAACTGCCCCTTTTATCCCCATATCCCTCTTTTTCCAGTGCATGTTCTTCTCCAAATTATCCAGATTCCTTGCTTTCCCCACATTTGGTTTCTCTCCTGAATATGCAACAGTAAATCCTGTGCAGCTGCAAAATGCTACTCTGCTACGTCTCGTCATGTGTATTATACAATATAATGTCCAGCAAGATGCTGTTAAACAGGAAGTCCAAAGGACTGAGCTGGAGAGAGGGCTGTGAGGACTCCCAGAAATGGCAGCTGACAATGGCCTTTCTACTGCAGTGGTTGAAGGATTCCATTCAGTTAGAGACATCAGTGTTGCATGCAACAGACTGGGATTTCTTTTGACAATAAACTGATGTCTAACTCAAGCTGTAAGACTTGGCCTTCAGGAACAGAGATTCAGGGCAGCCTTCTTAGATACAGCAGATTTGTCAGGGACAAGACCACCCATTGTGTTATGTAATTGCCTTTCATTTATGTATCGTCCATACTGTAAATAGGAACACTGTTCTACCTCATCTACCTATTTTTTGTGCTCTGCTGCTGCAAAACAATATCCCTCCTGTGTTCATGGGCTATAGTGAGCAACCCATAACCCATGTGACCCTTGGCAGCAGATCCCCAGCAGCAAGGCTGCTCAGCCATGCTGAGAAAATCTGGTCTCTGAAAATGCTCCACACCAATATACTGGGCTGTGTTTGGTGCATTTGTAATGCCGTTGATGCGAACAGAAATGCGCACTAAAATGTGAAAGAGCCACAAAACCACAGGGTTTTCAGGTAACCCACAGTCAGTGGAGATTAGCTGGTCTGTTACAGAGCAAGTGAGGAGGGAAGTAGTTCTGTGTGGGGAAGAAGGTGGTATGTCTCTTCCTTTGCCTGGAGAACTGTTGCCAAAGGCTGTGTCAACACTTAAATAAGGCCTGGGGGGCTTGCTGCTTTGTCTTGCAGGTGGAGGTACAGACAGGCGTGTGCCCATTCATCTCTTTGGGTCCCCACATGGTACTCCTGCAGCTTTAAATGATAATAGACTTTTCAAATATATTTTGGCATCTCAGAGCCTGAAATTATGTGAGGGCTGCATCATTGCCTGTCAGAGTGGCTTTTTGTTGTATTTTGGTTGCTTTTTTGTTTTTCTAACATGACGTGGATGTGGCACATGGGGATGTGGTTTAATGGTGGCCTTAGCAGTGCTGGATTAATGGTTGGACTTGATATTAAAGGTCTTCTCCAGCCTAAACAATTCTAAGATTAAATTACACTGCAAGAAAGGAACCCCTTTCAGTCCAGAGGGTGCTGTGGTGTTGACTTATCTTGTTGGGTTTCACACTTGGACACTGGTGCTGAGGTGTCCTTTCCTCTGAGTCCTGAATTTGTGTTCCCACGTGCTAGGGTGCCCCTGTGCCTCTCTGGGCTTGTGGAGGTGGGCATTTCATGGACTGATGGCTCCTATGATGGGCCTGAGGATAGCCAGGGTAGGGTATTATTTGGACTTCCCCCACCTGCTATTGTTTTTTCTTTCTATGTGTGCTGGTGAGCTTTTATCAGATACCCTAATAGAAAACCTTGATAAAATAGGGGTAAATGACAACCCCTTGATCTCCTGTCATCTCGTTGTTTTACTACTGGGTTCATGAGGCATGGTGTACCCTTTGTAAGTGCTTGCTGATTTTTCCTTATGACCTTCTCCCTTATGTCCGTAGAATTATTTTACAAGGGGACTTGCTCCAGTTTTTCCTCTTACCTTTTGAACAGTTTTGGAAGATCCTCAAATACTTTGCAGCTCACTAAACATCATGATTGTTTCATATGAAATTCTTCTTATGTGTTTTGGAGGTTTAAACTGAGTGAGAGTTTTGGTTTTCTGCAGTAAGATGAGGGCACTTTTTGTGTGTGTGTGTGGCTAGTATGTGTAACAAGAATTAACCAAACTTCCTGAACTCTCCTATGAGATACTGTTCTAAAGAACTAGCAGCAGGAGAAAAATATCATTCCTCACACTCATTTTTTTTTCTTTGTAATCTGAACTTTACAGAAGTGTAGGCCTGTGCTTGCTGAGTGATGCTGTTAGTAGCCAAAATCAGAGTTTTCTTTAATTATTTTTTTGTCTATGGTATTTCTTCTGTGCATAGATTGGGAATGCCTTTAATGTGTTTGGAATGTTCAGGTATACAAAATCCTGTTCTTGCTAGCTTGGTTCATCATTAAGATGAAGAATTTTTGTATTTTTAGTACAATTCATTTTTAATCAGGATTAATCAAATATTGATTCCTCCCATAGGTTAAGAGAGCTGGAACAAGATGCTATTGACCTAAAGAAGGAATCTCAACTGGCAAATGAAAAGATCAAAGAAATAAATAGTCAGAAAGCAAGACTTGTTGCTGAAATAATACAGGACACAAAGGTATGTATTTTTAACTTAGTATGTGTTCACTTTTGTGAAAAGTCTAATTCTTCTAGTTTAAGTAGAAGGCATGCAACATTTGAATGTGTTACTGAAAATGTTTACAAGATACCTATCTTCAACGATAAATGTCTTTTGAAGCTTTTATGAACTTGTTATGTGTTCATCTGTCATTGATTTGATTTGTACATAATTTGCTAGTGTTGGTTTAGATTCTCAGTGTCTGAAGTTTTACAGTCCAGTGTTTCATTCAGTAAATAGAGGAATGAACTGTATAGCCATTTCAGCCAGTATGCTTTCAGAACACTGCATAATTCTGTGAACTCTTCCTTCCCCTTAGTTCTGACCTGAAACTGTAAGGATCCGTGATTGTAGAAAACAGCTAGGATGGGAAAAATACTCAAATCTCAAGCTCCAATGTAATAAGGTTTTTCTATAACTCAGAAAAGAAGAAAACACTCTGGACTTAATTGTTGCTTTAACTTAGCCTGTAAAGCTAAGCCCTAGTAATGGAAGCTGCTGTAAGGTGAATTTTCCTAGGGTTTTTTTGGTTTGTTTGTTGGTTTTTTTTAATAACTAAGAAACATTTACTTCCAAGGGAATCTGCTTGTGCTTTTGCACTCAGGAAGAAACGATGGCATTCTTGCAACCACTTTGAACATGAATGTTTTTCCCTTTGCCATGAGTTGCCAACATTGAAATATGTTCTTGCTTAGCCCTGAAAAGAGTTGAATAACCTTTGACGTGAGGATGTTTTCAATACACTTCAGTTGCTAGTAAAGACAAAATACTTTTGTAAAGACAAAATACTCCAAGTGGGTGGGCTGATTCTGTTTGTTGGTAGGCATGGACTGCAACACTTGCACTGTCCCAGAAATCACCCTTGTGTCAGAGAGCCAAAGCAATTTTGAAAATGCCAAAGGATGGCAGAAACCTGCAATGTTAAAAGTATTGCTTAAACTGTAGATTACTTTACAGAAATTACAGAATTTGTGCAGGTAATAACAGTGCTGAAAAATAACTCTTCATTGTGCAAATGCTCTATACTTACAACAAATTTTCTAGAAATACACTTCTGATTTTTGTATTGCATGCATCCTTCTCAGTACATAAACTGTCCAAGTGTTTTGCTGTTGTAAAGTGCAGTCGAAGTTGTTTACTGACTGCTGCTGTATGACCTACCTGAGCAGTGTGTCTTAATCACTTTCTTACCCAGTACAGGAAAACAGATTTGATGTGTCTTGTAGAACACCAGGACTGTAGGGGAAGATGGATGATACTTTCCTGAAATAGTTACTGATTGCAAAAGGGGATTTATTTCAGTTGTCTGTCAGCTTAATTTTCACACTTTGTGTGCTGTAGCAAATACGTGCTAATACATACTGAAGAAAAGAAAATGGTCTGGTGCAAGAAAGATCTTTCATTACATGTTTTATCAAAATGTCAAAATCCATACATTTCTGATTCCCAAACCAAACTTCATGAATGCTTCCAAGTTTACGTGAGTCTTTGTATTTTCTTTAATAGGTTTTGTGGTTTTACTTGCTATATGTTATAAAAGTGGCAAGAACTCAGGTAGTCAGTATGTTTCAGGCATACTCACTTCTGCCACAGAGGGAAATTAAAAACATAAAGTGATTTTTATGTTAGCATGTGATGGCAATGGGATCTGCTCCTTTAAAGAGTTCTGGAGTTGTGTGGAACAATCAACTAGGGAAACAAGCTGCATGTGTATTTACAGAAATACAGAAGGCAGACTGTACCAGACATGTCCAAGTTCACGCTGTAGAAACTTTGTGTTGAAATGACAGATAATAAAGATCTCAGACCTCGGTTTGCCATTGTAGTCAGAAGCTAACACTCTGAAAAGTTTATCTTGCAGGTCCCCTCGGTGTACAGTTGAGACTTGTCCTTCCTTTCATTAAGAGAAATTATTCCTTTGTATTTATGTGCTGATCATAAAAATAAAAACAAATAAACAGTAAACAGGTGTTCTCAGTGCCCTGTAATTCAAGGTTTGAAGCTACCCATTACACAGTCAAGAATCTGTTTTTGATTTTGAAGCCTTTAGACCGTTCTGGAGGCCGACTTGTTTAAAGAAACAACAGTTTTAATATCAAAATTGTCAAACCAGGTTCTGAGGATCACTAAAGCCTCTTATGAAACTTCCAAAATAGAGCCTTCTTCAGTTGTCAACTCTTCCAGTTAAGACACAAGAGACTAGAGTCACTGTACATTTTGTCAGTCAATTTTCAGTGTCATTAAGAGATACATATATCTTACATGTTTATTTTTTGATATTTTTTCATCTCTGTGTGACTTATGACATCCGCCAAAATCCACTGGTTGAATTCTGTCTCTGAGAAACAATTGAGATGCCCTTGGCTTTTCTTACATTTCAC
>NW_008668276.1:0-12350 GCF_000695815.1 Acanthisitta chloris
GCTCCGCTGGCGCTGACTCGGAGAGGGGATTTGGGGAAAAGGGGCTCTACCTGGCACCGGTTACTTGCACAGCGGTGATTGTCCTGGGATGCGGCTCCGCTGGAGTCGCAGGGAGCGTTCATTGCCGCTGGGATGGGGATGGCACTAGTTGTGCCGCTGGGATTGGGATGGCATCGCGGGGAGCGTTCATTGCTGCTGGGATTGGGATGACACTAGTTGTGCCGATGGGATTGGGATGGCATCGCGGGGAGTGTTCATTGCTGCTGGGACAAGAACGGCACTGGTTATGCTGCTGTTTCTGGACAGAAGGGGTGGAAAAAACAAGTGGTAAAATGCCAGTGAGAGTGCATGAAATTAAGGTAGAACAAAAGTAACTTCTGGCGCATCATTGCTTAGGAGACAGAGAGTGTGATACAGTTCAGAAATATCCACTCCTGAGTTATTTCACGTTACAGTGGGAATGTTCTCAGTGCATCAGAGGGGATCAGATAAAATCAGCACTTGTGTTGGCTGCAGTTATTGATACTGTGCAGTTTATAAAGTCAGTGAAATTCCATGTGAAAACAAGAACACTGACTGTAATGAAGTAGAGTTTCACAAAAAGATTGTTTTGCTGTATCCCTCAGATATTTAGAAGCTAAATAAACTGTTCAGCAGAGCTTTTGGTTTGGTGTCTGAAAACTAAATCTAAGACCTTTGGTGTGGCTGTAAAATTTACCCGTAAATTTGTGGTCATTGATAAGATGATGTCTTCACCCTTCCCTACTAAGTGTGCCAAAAGGACAGTGACTTTTTATCATGTAAAATTAATCTCAATCTGTCTAAGATACATTTCTTAGAAGATTTTTTTTGGTCTTCAATTTATGGCTCTAAAATGTAATTTCCTTTAGGCAAATATGTTTGGATAATTTTAAATCCTGGTTATTCATTAATAAAAAGAATTAAAGAACAAAATATGTACCCTCAAATATCTCTCTCACAGAGGCTGTTCTTTGAGGAGGGGGAGAAAGGGAGAGTAATTGCTCTGGGCTCCAAAAGGAGCAATCAGAAAACACCTAGTTATCTGTCTAAATAAGGACTTTAGAATATCCCTGTGTTTGTACATTTTCATTAAGGCCTGAGTCAGTTGATGGAAAATCAGCTAATGGTTTGCAGCATTAATTAAAAGCATCAATGCAGTATTAATTTCCCCCTCACCCTCCAAAAACCTCAAATGTGTTACCATGCAAAGGAAAAGTGCCAGATTTTATTAGAGCCGAGTTATTGATACAGAATAAAAGAAAATGAAGCGATTGGAGGAGAAGAATTGGTTTTGCATTCCCATTTTCTCTTGTTGCTTTGCGCCCAAATGGTTGCTGCATTAACGCAGAACTGTCATCAGTCCATTTTGTAGTTGAAAGAGAAAGATGAGCATTGGTGTAGATGGAAGTGGTGTATGTTTGGCATTGTAGGCATCTGAATTTCTCTTCTGCAACTTCTAATTCATAAGTTAGAGTTCATTTCTGGAACTTAGTGCAAGAACATACTGTGTTTTGCTGTGTTTTCTTCGTTGGTCTCTTAAACACATAACTTTATAAATGTTGTCACCTGATCCTAGACAATGTTAGTTGCAGTAGCAAAATACAAAATAAGAATGTTAGTCTTTGATGCATTGAGCCTTTCCTAGCTGTGCACCTTATAATGCTGCATGCACTGTGCCAAATCTCATAAGCTGATCTGGTTGAATACCTGAACGTGGAGTCAAGCCAACATGCTGTGTGTTAGCCATGTATATAAACCAGCCCAACTGTTATTGCCTTCAAAATTCACCATCTAACTATTAGTAATGGAGTCTTCTTTGCATCTAGTTTCTTCTACAGCACTATCATCTGAGTAGGGTTTGGCTCATGCATATCCCATCTCTGCACTTGAGAAAACAACAAATAACCTACATGTAATTGTGGAGTTAGTAGCTTTTTTTTTTCCTGTTCGAAGTACCCTTGTTCAGTGCCTGTTCCTGGCTCTTGTGATTGTGATCTCACACTGAAGTGAGCTGTGAAACCTGCAGGCTGCTCAGCAGAAGCCAGATCAGGCCCTGTCACACACTTTCAGCAGAGAATTTGATGTCTGGACTCAAGCTGATGGAGATCAGTGGCTTTGTTGGATCAGAAACAGTGTGATAGTCTGACACTGTTGTCCAGGCTCATCATATAGTGACAACTGATTAGAAATCTAGATATTTCCATTAACATCAATGGACTTGGACCTCTTCCATGGGACACCAACTCAGCACCCCAAAGAGCTCAGATCTAGGAACCTGCTCGAAACCTTCCTTAGAGCAGCATCAAATATCTGCCTTGTAAATCACTCAATTTAAGATGAAACTAATATAATTATTTGTGAGGCAGATTACCTTCTTAATCTGAAAGGAAAATGAGAACATTTTGATAAAAGCTAGGTAAAATCTTGGGTTTTATTTTTAAACCTCTCAGTTATAGGTAGAAACATTTAGCTTTTCAGCATTATCTATGCTAAAGAGGTTAAAGTTGGAGAGACTGCAGAAGAGAATCAATGGAACTGGTTTGTTTTGATTGCATTTTTGTTTTGCACTTTCCATTTCTGCAAATGTCTCCAGATAGTCATATCTTTAAAAGCTGTCTCAAATAGCAATAACATACCTTCATTGTTCTTCTTTCTCATTTCTCTCTGGCTCATTCAGAAACCTCACCTTTTTTCTTTCTTTATTTTTACAAGGTTTGAAGACATATGAGACACATCCTCTGCTTCTAAACCTTGAATTTTTTCTTTACTGTGTATTTTCCACATTGTTAATTGTTTCAACATTATCTCTACATAGAGAGAGCCTGGCTGCATGTAGCTAAGAATATGGTCTGTGATATCCACTGATTCCAACAGTCAGGAGTGTGATTGCTAGTAAGGTGCAAAAACCACATGGTCTGACAGTGTTGGATATCTGAATTTTCAGTGTGTGATTTGGGTGCTTATGCTAAGGGTCTGACAGATGAATTGGGGACCTGACAGACAGAGTAGCTTGGCTGTGTTTGATCAGTCTGGGATTGTCTCTATAGCCAGCAGATTCTGGTCAGCATAACATTTTAACTCCTTAGGTTTGTTTCCTTGCTCTGTGAAAACAGTCCTTTGCAGCTATGTAACAAAAGAAAGGCAGTGATTTTTCAGTTCTGATCTACTGAATCTTGATACATCTTTTTCTACCTATGTCCTGCAGGATTTAGATTATTCCCTTTACTAGGGTTCATTGAACTTGCTAACAACATGCTATTTCTGCTGACATATCTCCCCTTCTTTCCAGTAACAATGCTAATTATAAACTATACATTGAAAACATTTGCTGCATCCTAGGGTATGACTAAAGACATCTATGAAATTCAACTACAAAAAGATATCTTGATATTTCATTCTCAGCTCTCACAGAATCTATGTGTGCCTAACTTTATGCCTGTTATTGTAATGATTTAGTTCTTACTCTTCCTCTTGTGGTTGATCAAAGCGCAGCATTACCCCAAGACACTCTGAAATGTAAAAATTCACACTTTTTACTCTATTTGCTGTTCCAAAAACCTCTCTGCTTGTCTGTATTTAGTTAAATAAGTCAGCTTACATGATGATTGACGATAATAAAGAGAATGAAGGTCATGCATCTGAAAGAGGAAGGACAGCCATCATTTTTTCCTTGAAGAATGAAGTTGGAGGACTTGTAAAAGCATTAAAACTCTTTCAGGTATGTAATAATTGTATTGCTACAGCAGCTCAGTATTTTTATATTGTAAGGATAGTTTTGGGACATACTAGAATTAACTACATCCATTCATTAAGGATATGATCCTTGACCTGTATCCCACTTTGCACCCAAAATCACCCACGCAGACAAATTTATGCCTCAGAAATTAGACAATGGTTGGCTAAAAATCTTAGCAAAAATTTCATCTGCACCAGCTAAAGTCTAAGAGACTTGTTCTTTCCTCTCCCAAAAAGAGGATTTGTACTCATTGCTTCTGCTGTGTGTAAGAGGTGGGTCTGAAGCTCCTGCCTGTGGCAGGTAGACACTTGGGTTGCTGACTCATGCTGGGTTGAGTCCAGTGCCCCTGTCATCCTGCCTAGCCAGACTGGGGGGGACAGAGGAACTGCAATCACACAGCTGCTGGGCAGGTATTGTGTAAGGAATATGTGCAGCAGTGCCACTGTGCTCTGTCATCTGTCCCTGCATGTCTCAGCCTGAGGTTTTCTCAATGTCCCTGATATAAAACACATGATTAAATAATTTTTCAAATAAAAGCGAAGCGAAATTTTTGCCCTGAAAACTGCTGCTTTTAAATCCTTTGCTTGCTTGTGGGATAATTATATGGTGACTAGATTGGCATTTTGGTGAATTTCCCTAGACCTAGTTGCTAATCAGGTTCCTACGGGAGGGATGAAAGGAAAAGGTCTATGAATTTAAACCTCCTGACTATGTCTTTATATGCTTTCTGAATGTAAACAAAGCTGAAAGAACACAGGTTCTCTTTCATTTTCTTCTGAATAGAAAATCAAACCATTCCCCCCTCTCCAATAAACCAACTGCTATCAAGAGATCCAATTACCTAAAATAGCTTCATAAAGGTGGTGAATAGTCCATGGCAGTAGAATATTGGTTTGAAAAACAAATTTCAGTTTTCAGTCTCTCTGTTTAAAAACATTACTTCTTACAATACAGGAGAAGCATGTAAATCTGGTACACATTGAGTCACGGAAGTCCAAAAGACGAAATTCTGAGTTTGAGATCTTTGTAGACTGTGACAGTAACAGGGAACAACTGAATGAGATCTTCCAGCTCCTGAAATCCCACGTCAACATTGTCTCTGTGAGCCCAACAGAGCATTTCAACGCCCAGGAAGATGGTAGGTACAAATGAAAATGCACTTCTGAATGTATTGGTTTGAAATCTTTTTATAGTGTCCACATCTGCTTTTTGTGTAGTGCCTTCAGTCACTAGTCACACTAGGTGTGTGTTCCTGTGTTGTGAGTGAGTGTAGTGTGCCTGAAATGAGCAGGGCTGCACTGGCTGGTGTCACCTAGGAGTACAGATTGTTTCAGGCTGCTGCAGATTGTGTATCTGCTGTCTGTGCTCCTGTTCCTTCTCAGCACAGCCCAGCTGGCATCAGGAAGAGTCATGCATTTGTGCAGGTCAATGTAGCTGGTGTGCAGGCGAAGTCATGAGTACACCATCATGACAGGTGTAATACTGGCAGATCCCAGTCCAGTTCAGACACTGGTCAGAGTGGAAGATGAATTCTGCAATTTCCTCATGTAGTTCTTGATTTCATTACTTTTTAAACATTTTTCATCATAACTGGTTGCTTATATTAGCATCAAATAAGTGCCTTTCAACTTTAGGATGCTTCAGATCCTCTTCACCTTTGCTTTGAGTTAAAGAGATGCCCAAAGTTCAGGGCAGCAGGAAGCTGGTCCTATGTATTTCTCAGCCACTGTGCTTGGAAGGAGAGATCTGGTGTTCCTGGATAAAAACTGCTTACTTTAGCCCTAAGTAAGGGGAAATTCAGTCTAAACACTGCCTTGACCTTTTAAAGTAAACTGAAGAGCATCGAGGCAGAAAAACAGTATATTAAATGCCCTGCCAAGAGCTTGGCTAAAAACCCTTTTAGGCTAAAAATAATCCTGAAGTAGTCAGTAGCAAAACTGTAATGATGCACCTCTCTAAGGCTGCAGGGCCTGCTGTTCCTCTTCCCCCACAAACTTCTCAGAAGGTAGAGCTGGATGCATCTGAGGGACACAACCACAGAGCAATGTCTATTTCCCATAGTCAGTAAACCAGGATAGAAGAGCTCTAACCTACTCACATCCTGCCCAGGGACCACAGGCAAATCACATCTGTACTCCTTTGCACACTTTGTGTCCTACAAGAATTCCCAGCAGTGTGCACAGGGAAGCCTTGTCTCAGTGGGAGCCTCTAGATGCTCCTCTAACAGCAGTTAAGTGCCACAGAAAACCCATATTAACTGTTTCCTCCCCTGGAGGCTTTGGGGCTGGCTGTGCTCTGTAGGCTGCCTGTGGCAGTGACCGAGGAGGAAGTGTGAGCTGTAGGCTGGTGCCAGATAGGCAGAGGACTCCCTTGTCATATTCATGCCCTTTTAATTTATAGATTTAGCTGTAACCACCATAGCTGTTCCGTACATAGAAAGTAGTGTTTCCTCCCTTGGCATGCTCAGCATTATTAATAGCTTTGTGGATTCCATGCGTTCCCTAGACATGGAGAATGTCCCCTGGTTTCCCAAGAAGATCTCAGATTTGGATAAGTGTGCAAACCGAGTGCTGATGTACGGCTCCGATTTGGATGCTGACCATCCAGTAAGTACCTTTCCCTTCCTATACCCAGTCCATAGTGAAAAAGTACTGTGTAGAGCTTGTTTTAAGTAATTGTGGTTTTCCCTCCTCCCTCTCCTCTCCCTCAATGGTGCCTGTGGTTCCGAGCACCTTCATGTTTCTCTCTTAGTTCAGGCAAGACTGTGACTGAATTCAGCTCCTGTAGTTTCTGCAAGGGTTACTTGTGTGAGGATTCCAGGTCTGGACCCTGAGTGGTCACATACAAATTGAAAAAGCAAAAGAAAAAAAAAGCTGTTTTTAGGAAGTTGGGTTTTCTTGGTTCCTCCTCTTTCTTTCTTCCTTTATGGAGCAACCAAATTGAGCATCATAAATGGGCAAATTTTTCTGTAATTTAGAATAATAAAGCAAGTAACAAAGTTGCTGTAAATACTGATATGACTAAAATGAATCTTGAATATATAGTTGCCAGCATAAACCTGCTGATTCTTACTTTGGAGTATTTGCTTAGTTCACAGTTAGTAAACATTTCAGACTACAGCTACGTGGCTCCTACTCTCTCCTCTCATTCTTACACAGCATAGTTTTTTATTTCCCAGCTGAAGGAATTTCAAGTGTCTTGCTTTAAATTTATTTATTACAGCTTGGAAACTCATTTAACTTTGTTTTCCTCCTCACCTCCACCAGGGTTTCAAAGACAATGTCTATCGCAAGAGGCGAAAGTATTTTGCAGACCTGGCTATGAACTACAAACAGTAAGCTTGAATTCTTCCAGAATAAGCCTTATAGGTGCCTTGAAATAATAGCAGAGTGGACTGTGAGGAGCTCACCTTCCCTGAGCTCAGATCAGGCAGAGTTATGCTTGGCTTGGGAATCAGAGCCAAGGAGGTAAAATGAAGGGAGATGTAAGACAAGATTAAAAGGTAAATCCAGGCTGTCTTGCAGTTCTGATCAGTCTGAGGATGTGTTGCTTGGCCATTATGGCATGTGCAGCAGTGCTGGTCCTGAGATGGGCAGTGATGCCAGTGTGGTGCATTTGGACTCTGCAGTCCTTTCCCACTTCCCTGAAAATGGGTGCAACGAAGGAGGAGGGAAGACAATGCACATTGCACAGCTGCCTGTGCCAGGATGTACTGACTTGACTAGGGCAGAGTGGTCTCCTTTGCAAAGGAGAGGGAGGGGAGGCAAACCTCAGTGTATAGGCCATTGACCACTAAGTGTAAACTCTCTGGGCAAATGTTAATATTTGAATTTGCGTTCCTGGTTCAAACTAGTGCATGTGATGTGTAGATAAGTTTTCTGTGAAAAGAAATTCGAAGAACTTCTGTCTTGAGACATGCTGTTTGGGGGAGGGAGCTCTTAAAGCAGTAAGAGTTTCATAACTCACTGCTGCAAATTGCTTTTTGAAGATGATTTTCATGTTGACAGCAAGGTGACATCCACATGATTTTCATGTGGATGTCACCTGATCGAATTTAGGTGTCAAGTTCCTCAGTCAAAAATGACCTGGAAATGGTGGGTATCTAGAGCTCTATTGCACCGTGTGTTACCATAGCACAGAGCTGATTACTGTTAATGTACTGTTCACAGAGATTCCCTTGGGAAAGCATTTGCTATGCTGCTTACCTGGCTGGCAGTGAAAACTCAGTGTAATGCTGCCCTTGCTATAATCCACTTTAATCAAAGTCCTGAGGACTAAATAGGAGAGAGAGGCTGCAATTGATATGTTCAGACAGGTGCTTGTCTCCTCTGCATAGAAGGATGATTTTTACCTGATGTGTATATTTAGCTGCTTTCACACAATGTGTTGTTAATTGAGGGGAAAAAATTGCAGACATGGAAGTCCAACAGGGAAAAGGATGTGTTCTCAGCTTCTGAAGCTGTAAAGAGGTTATTACAGGTATTTTAAATTTTACTCTCAGCATTGAACACCTAAGAAACTGTTTACAGAAACAAAGAATTCAGGTTCCAGTGAGATCAATACAAAGGTTCCTCACAGTTGGTTTAGGTGGAAAAAAGAGCAAGCCCTTAGACTAAAAGATCTCCATAGACCAGATCTCATCATGTATTTGACAGTGCCTAATGCACACTGACCAGGTGTCACAGCCATAGAGATGTAGAATAGTAATAGTAGGTAAATAAGTCACCACCAGTTATTAGCCATTTACCAAGGAATGTCCTTTCTTCCTCTCCTCGCAGTGGTGACCCAATTCCCAAGATTGAGTTCACTGAGGAGGAGATCAAGACTTGGGGGACTGTGTACCGAGAGCTAAGCAATCTTTACCCAACTCATGCCTGTAGAGAGTACCTTAAAAACCTACCCTTGCTCAGCAAATACTGTGGGTACAGGGAAGACAATATCCCCCAGCTGGAAGATGTGTCTCGCTTCCTGAAAGGTAATGTCCTAATTTTCTTACACAGGAAAAGAACTAAGGTCCATTGCAAATCACACGATTTTGTAGGCACAAGAAGACATCCTTGGTCACTTTACTTGTATTCATTGTATTCTGTCCATTGAGAGGCCTTTGGGCCTTCCATATTTTAATGCATTGTGTCTTGAATACATACAGTGACATTTAAGGGGCAATTCTACCTCAAATGGAGAGGTAGACACTTAGGAGACACTTAAGATTGGCTAAAGTGATACCTAGCTGTATCGTTGACTCTAGATGTGGAATCACAGGAAATCCACTGACGCAGAGCCAGGGTCATTTTTACTTAATGTTGGTTATTCTCAAGCTTAGGTATAATTTTTCTAATGGTGTCTAATTTTCCCCCATGCTTTTGAGCTAAGATAGTGCTGTGGCTTTTAATCCCAGTTATGGCAGGAAAGCTGACAACATTGTGCAGTTCTACACTAAACTAATGTAGAGTTTCTCTGTTCAATTTCAGAGCGTACAGGTTTCACCATTCGCCCTGTTGCCGGATATCTGTCACCCAGAGACTTTCTGGCAGGATTAGCATTCAGAGTTTTTCACTGTACTCAATATGTTAGACACAGCTCGGACCCCCTCTACACACCAGAGCCGTGAGTCATTTAATCTTGTGGTAGAACTTGAGAGAGAGGAAGTTTTGCATCTTGCCAAGCTACTTAAAAGCTGTTCAAGAACACCAGCATAAAACTTATTTTTAAGGTGCTGAAGAGTCAGCCTTCACACTGAATGTAATGAAGTTTTAGCATGCTCAAATGCCACCTTTATAAGCACAGGATTTTCAAAAGGACAGCATGTTGGAGATCTCTTCCTGATGTCATTGTGCACAGTTAGTATATTATTCAGTTGCCACATAAATGTGGAGATCTTAATTTTAGACAACTTCACTTGAAAAGCTGAATTTAGGGACTGATGTAGAGTTGGTATTACGTACTCAGTTGCTTTCAGCTGACCACAAGTGACATTTTTCTGTCTTTTGGGTATTAAAGTTTAATGCAAAACACTGCATTTCTTCAGTGGTGTTGCTTTTTCATTTTGCCACAAAGAGAAATGATGAGATTTTTTGGTTTGTTTCTTTTTCCAGTGATACCTGTCATGAGCTCCTAGGCCATGTCCCTCTTTTGGCTGAACCCAGTTTTGCTCAGTTCTCCCAGGAAATTGGTCTTGCATCCCTTGGGGCATCAGATGAGGCTGTCCAGAAACTGGCAACAGTGAGTGTTTGAGTGCCTGGTGATTCCATCATAATCTTTATGCTTTATGAGGCTGATCTCACTCCACTGAATAAATTTGGAGCTTCGGGTCAACACTAGCCACACCAGCTGCTAGATCTATGTGTTTCACTGGTCCTTGGCTTTTAGAGCATATAAAAATTTTCCGTGCTGGGAAAAAGATACACTTTAAAGTTGATATGACTGGTATTTTTCTTCACTCTACTGTCAAGTAATGATTCAAATTGTGGTGGCAAATTACTTCTTCCAGACTGAAATTCTATGGTCTGTTTCTTCCAAACAAAAACTTCTCACTTCTGGGAATTTGATTCAATGTTTCTAAAAGTAATCTGTTTCTTTAATGTGTAGAATGAATTGAAATTGTGGGGTGTTTGTATTGAATGTGGTGAGTGCTAGCATTAGCTACTTTTCAGCAGAGAAATTAAAAAATGATATAAATTGATATTATTTTTTGGATATCAGTTACTGGCAAAAATATTTTAAGATTAAATTTAGATGAAAAATAATGGATGCCAGTTATGAAAGAACTGGTTTGCAAGTTTTGTCAATTTTTTTTCCCCCACCATGTGTAGCTAGCAGTAAAATTTATACTACCTTCAAAGGGAACAGAACTAAGCCATCTATGAAAATAGTGTTCCTTCCTGTGTACCTGCAGAAATCCTGAAATTCAGCAAACTAAATGTCTTTAATTTTACAGGCCACTAAGCAAATGAGAAACAACCTGTAGTGGGCTCTTTTCGCTCACTCAGAGGTCCCCTCTATCCATGTTTTTTTAAGCTGAGGCTGTCACTTGATGGCAATATTTCTCAAAACAGATTTAAGTCTGTGTTCTCACTGACATTAGCAGCTTCTAGCCCAGCTGGGTGAACTATAACACCAATCTTGCTTATGAGAAACCTGCAGTCCTGTGGCTTTGCTCCTCTTTAAATATCTGAGAAGCATAACCAAGGGATGATTGTCTGATATTTACAACTATTTGATTGATTCTATTCTACAAATAGAAATGCTCAGATCTAGTTCATGACAGCATCCTTGATGAAGGCTGAATTGTTTCACTTGCTTCTCTGTTTCAGTGCTACTTCTTCACTGTAGAGTTTGGCTTGTGCAAGCAAGAGGGCCAGCTACGAGTTTATGGGGCTGGCTTGCTCTCTTCCATTAGTGAGCTCAAGGTAAGAGTGTCTACTGCTTATTTACTTCTTTTCTTTGTACCTGATTATTATTGCCACTGTTTTGCCCTGCTTTTTGTGAAGTATAACTCTAAAAATCTTTCTTTTGAAAGCTCCTGGATACTTACTAGGCTTGAAGAAAATTCACTGTGGCATTAATTATGGGCAGTCTGCTTTTGGGTACATGCTGAGCAGCTCCTGTGTCTTTCACAGGAAGCACTAGATGACTGGAATTTCTTAATGTTGGGTTCCAAGTAACTATTTTCAGAATAAACCTCTGCTGGTTTAACCAGATTCTGAAAATATTGCTCATTTACACATGCCTGAGGAATCGCTTTTCTGACCCAAACTGGCAAAATATGACTGTTCAGAATTATTCATTTTGTTAAGCTTTAATCACTGTTCATCTGGAGATAAAAATGTTAAGATGCAATGCACTAAATATTGTCTCACTTAATCTATTTAAAATTCACTTTACCACATGTCATCTTCCTCATGGATTCGTTGGATGGTGATGTTCCTCTGACCCATGATAACACATTACCAGCACTCACTCTCTGACAGTGCCAAAGTCAAGCCTTTTGATCCAAAAGTCACCTGCAAGCAAGAATGTCTCATCACAACTTTCCAGGAGGTTTACTTTGTTTCTGAAAGTTTTGAAGAAGCAAAGGAAAAGATGAGGTACATATTCCTTCCCCCCCCCATTTTATGAAAGCAGATTTGATTTCATGCATCTGTCCATAGCAGCACCAAACCTTTTCTTATCACAGTTTTACAATTATTTTTCATGGGATTGGAAAGCAAATAGCATTTGCTTGGTCTTGCATGTACTGGATGGGAAAGATGATGAACAATCTAATAATTACAACTATTTTTAAGTAGTTTAGAAGAGTGGCTATTGATGCTGGCTGCATACAGAGGATGCATTTGTGTTTTGTTTATAACTCCCTCTTTTTCTTTACTTGAATAGAGAGTTTGCAAAAACCATCAAGCGCCCGTTTGGCATGAAGTACAATCCGTACACTCAGAGTGTGCAGATCCTGAAGGACACGAAAAGCATTGTCAGCATGGTGAATGAGCTACGTCATGAGCTGGACATCATCAGTGATGCGCTCAGCAAGATGGGCAAGCAGCTGGAAGTCTAAGACCCTGTCAGCAGTGTGGTGCAATCCCATTCTTTTCCTTTC
>NW_008668276.1:12378-14804 GCF_000695815.1 Acanthisitta chloris
GTGTTGTGTGCAGAACTCACTCCTTTACAAATGGCAGAGTGAATGGCCCACATGAATAACAGTTTTATCTTGTTTCTCTCTGTAAAGTCCCTTACATAATGTATTCCTCCACCCCCCTTAAATATAAAAGGCCCGGAGTTGCCTTTTAGAAGCTGGTAGGGGAGTAGAGAAATTGCTAGACTGAAGAAAAGGTATGGTCTGTGGACCAGGGCTGGGATCAGATGATGTAGATGGTGGCCTATGGGGCAATAATGGAATAATCCACCATAGGAGGATCATAGAATCATCTAGTCCCAAACCCCTGCCCTGGGCAAGGTCATATCCACATTAGACCAGGTTGCTCAAGGCTTCATCCAATCTGGCTTTGAACACTGCCAAGGTTGGGGCATCCACTACCTCCTTGGGCAACCCGTTCCAGTGTCTCATCACCCTCACAGTAAAAAAAAAAAAAAAATCTAACCTAAATTTCCCTTATTTCAGTTTGTACCCATTGCCCCTTGTCCTGTCACTGCAGCTCCTAACAAAGAATCCCTCTCTGGCTGACTCCAGTAGTCTATGCTACTGATTTTATAGCATTGAAGACTTGATAGAGCAGAAGCTGCAGCAACTAGTGTTTCCTGAGCCTGTGCTATATAAGTTTAAAGCTTGAATAATTACAATGCAAGCATCAGGACACAAATAGCTGGAGGTTCAACATGATAAAATGGAGGGATCAAATCTTGCTTTCAAAGGAAATATTCTTGCCCTCAAAGAACTGCAAATGTGCTGTTTGGCATGCTTCTAGTATAATGCAGATACATCTGTTATGTTTATTTTAAGAGTTTTGCTATTGGCTCAGAGTCAGGATTTTTGTTGCTGCCCTTGATATTGCACCTGAGGGGAAGACCTTTCCTGAAAGAGATTTGCCTTTTTCCTGGTTGAATTAATTTAGCAAAAAATATAGCAAGCCGTGGGGTACTAACACAGCACAAAGCCTAAAACCATTTCCAAATTACAATTTAATATTCAAAATAGCTTCATCAGATCCAAAATAACACCAAAGTTTCAAATAACAGGCAAAATTCATAGCTTAGTCTGCTTTTTGTAAGGATAAATGTCCTGTTGGTCGCTCAGTCACTTTATTGACCTGCATAAGCTGCACAAAGACACATTTAGTTTCTTCTTTACTAGGCCTGGACACTTATTATCTATCAACCAAACAATAACTGAAAGGCCCAAGCATTTCACAGGAATTCTGCTTCTGTGTAGGCAATAAACTACCTTGTAATGTATAAAATATATCAATTCCAAAGAGCACTTTACACGTGGTGGGAAACAGTGTCCTGTTTTGAATTGTCTGTATTGCATAGGAGCAAACTTGCCTGTTTTCAGGGCTTCATGGTTTCAGGCATCCCACACAGCTGTAGAAAGATGTGCTGCTCCTGCTGATGAAATGGGGGTGTGTACAGGATGTGACACATTTGAATGGAGTGTCTGTGATGTGCAGAGGGTATTTAATAGCACCCTAGGCACTGGTTTTTCATAGGGAGAGCTCATCAGGAAATCCAGAAAATGTCCTGGAAAATGGACTGAAACACACTGGAGATGCTAGTCCAGGGTTTTGAGAACTTGAAAGGACTTTGATGAACCTCTGTGCTTGACAATTAGCTTGAGTTTCATATGCTTTCTAGAAGGCCACATCACTTCTTAAGCACTTGCTCGCCCAACCTTTACAAGTATATTCACTGTTTAAATCAAGTCTAGATCATTTTATCTGTGACTATTAATCCACTGTAACTCTGTTTTAAGGAGCATTTAAGATGTAGAAATATGGTCTACAACATTTATGGCTTACATTACACTTCATTTGAATATAGATTTCAGGAGCTTTGTCTTTCTAAAGGAGAAACCTTTTTATAAGTGAGTAGTAAGGGAGGATCTGTTTTGTCTGCTTCTGTGATAATAGTTAATATTCAGCTGCAACTTTAACAACATTGGGATTATTATGTTGTTGAAATATACATAGATCTGTGTTCCTTCAAAAGTCTGATGTATGTGTACATGTCAAGTAGGAAACCTTGTTAAAGTAGCACCTAATTTCAAATACTTTGTAAAAACAGCAATTGTATCTTTATTTGCACTTGTGTAGAGAAAAAAATAAACTGCTAAAAGTAATACAGAGAAGATACATTTCCACAGCATTAACAGCATGAATGTTTAGCTTCACCCACCCAAACCTTCTGGCTATGTAGAACAGTAATAACTTAAATATTTGAAACTATTGTGGAGGCTTTAAATGTCAATGAAATAAACTACTTGTTGGTAATTATTAAAAGCGAAAGACCTTTACTTCAGCACTTCTGAGTAAGGCTTTTTGTGTTTCACACTGTTGTTCAGCTACTCCACACATGCGAGTTAATTCTACTTGGAACTGTGTATATTTATAT
>NW_008668277.1:0-219 GCF_000695815.1 Acanthisitta chloris
GTGCACTGCACATCACGGGATGGAGGATGAGGGACAACGGGTGCACATCACGGGATGGAGGACAGGGGATGAGGGGTGCACTGCACATCACAGGATGGAGGATGAGGAGACGAGGGGTGCAGAGCACATCACAGGACAGAGGACGGGGGGACGAGGGGTGCACAGCACAGGATGGAGGATGAGGGGCGGAGGGGGGACCGCCAAGCCCAGGGCAGAGGA
>NW_008668278.1:0-223 GCF_000695815.1 Acanthisitta chloris
ACCCCAGGTTGTGGGGGGTGCCATAGGTGAGCATTGGGGATGTGGGGAGGAAGCAGTTGCCTTGGGGGCTGCAGGCACGGGGGACATTGCTCCTCACTCCGGGTGTCCCTAGCCCTGGCAGGGGATGTGCTGAGCCACACTGGGGAGACTCCATCAGATTTTGGGGTGGCTGTGGGTGCAGCACCCCAATCCCATCGCTCCTCACGCCCCCGCTCCTCTTTGT
>NW_008668278.1:257-468 GCF_000695815.1 Acanthisitta chloris
GGTGAGAGGAGCCCCCCCGGCTCTGCTGCCTCTCAAGCTGCCAGGCAGGGCGGGGGGTGCGGGGGTGAGCTGTCCAGATGGCTCCTGTCGTCACTCATGGGAGGGATTGCCAGGGTGGGCGTCACCCCGTGGGTGCTGGTCCTTGGGGTACTGTTGTGACTGGGAAGGTGTCACCGTGTGGGTGCTGGGGGTGTCCCTGCCGGGGGTGTCA
>NW_008668279.1:0-13919 GCF_000695815.1 Acanthisitta chloris
TTGTAGGAGAGCGTGTGAAATTGGTTGTTTGCGAACAGGTTGCAACAGGCCTGATGATCGCTGCGTCCCTCCTCCTCGTCCTCCTCCTCCTCACTCGCGGGGCGGGGACGCTTTGCAGCCACAGCGCTAAGCTGGCTGTGCTCCGCGCGCAGTGGCTGAGAGTGATGCTCAGGGTGAAAAGAGGTGAAGTTGCTGTCGGAAGTCCCACAAGCAATATTACTTCCCTGTGTGAAAAAATTCCCGACTAGGAGAAGAGGGAATCGTAGAATCATAGAATCAACAAGGTTGGAGGAGACCTCAAAGACCATCGAGTGGAACCCTAACATCAGAACAGATTGCCTGGAGTGATAGTGGACTTATATCATACATGGCTGTTAAGAAAACATCAGAAAAACATATGCTTATCAATGATAGATTTTTTGGGGACACATAGATAAACTACATTCGCTTGTGATGTCTTTTTTTTTAGACAGCAGGTTATTATGTTTATTGCCATATTTTAATGTATATTTTAATGCATATTTTAAATGCATAGGCATTAAGGGTTGGAAGCTGTATCATAACTTTGACATGCTATGTGTTAATAGCCACTGTAGAACAAAGAGCAAGAAGACAGTTCTTCCTTTATGATTATATACACCTAGCTGCAATTGCACTGGCCAACTGTGACAAACACAGTGGCATTGCTAAAATAAAGATGTGAGAGAACTCACCTTTTCAAAATGTGCTGAACCATGAATTGCACCTGAAGTAGAAAGGTAAGAGTAATGGGCAAGCACCATCATTTCTCCTGCCCTCTACCCTGCACATGCCTAGTGTGTGGCTTCTACAGAGTTGTAATTTTTGATAGCCCATCTGCCTCTGAGTCTTCTTGTCAATATTTGTGATCTTGTATGCATGTTTTCCTATGCTTTGAAATATTTTTCTTTTCCTCTGTTGTTGAGCAAAAGACTCAAACAGCGGAAGAAAGTGGATTATTGATTGGCTACCCAGGGGAAACGCTGAATGAACTATGCACAGAGTGCTGTCAAGTGTGAAACACAAGTAGAGAAACAGAAAAGAAATACCTATTACTTTTCTGTCCCTCTCAGTAGTTCTAGCATTAGAAAATTGCACCTGGTGTTAGAAAACAGAACCTCCTTGTAAATAAACAAAACTTATCATGTACAATATGCAAGGAAAATGAAGATTCCAAAATTTTCCTACAGCAACAAAAGAAAAGGCTGTTTATGCTGCACAAATAGGAATGATGGTAAAATTTTTTTTCCATCCATTTACTCCTGACTCTAACAGGAACATTTATGTATGTAAAATGCGTCTTAAACCAACACTCCTGTATTTTACTGAAGTAAATTGATTAGGACAAAAGACATGCTCCTTGTGACTTCTTAAGCACATATAACAACTATGAAAGAAAAAAATCCCACCACATTCGTGTTTTGAAAATATAGGGCTAAAATGCTAAGAAAAATAAATCACTGTGATAAAAGCACAATGGACAGACTCGAAATTTTTCTTAAACTTACCTTTAGATTCCACTGAGAAAGGACCTCTACAGCAGCCACCTTCCTCCTCACCCACTGTGTTAGAGAGAGGGAAGTTCACAGGATAGGTTTCTAGGCATTTTGCAGCAAACAGGCAGATAGACTCAAGGATCAAACCAAGAATTTTATCCACAGAAGTAAAAGGTGTGCAGTTTCATAGTCAGGTTAAACTGATGTAACACTGTGCTGCTACTGCAGAGATTGGTTCTTCCATTTATTCTTCATTCCGTCACTTTGTTAACATCAGCATTATTGTTTGTGTGGCTTCCGGGCACAATAGGTTGGTGAGTAGATCTGCCTGAAGAATAAGACTGGAAACCAAAGGAAAGTATGTCAAACTGTGATGGATTTTCAGCCAGCTCAGCAACTGACTCACTTGATTCAGGCTGCATTAAGTCCACCCCGAATCTGCAGCACACATGTAGGACTAATTACCCTAGATCAGATAGGTCATTGTGGGAATGTGAAGCATCACTGAAGTAAAACTGCACAATGTCTCCTTGCTTGGTTTTCTATGCATGAGGAGTATTTGTATGAAAGGAGGAAATGTCTCCCCCCAAAACTTCCCCGCTGGATGTTGGTAGGAGGCAGGTCTCCTTACTGGAAATGCATCCTGAGGAGCATTGTCTGCACACCAGCAACCTAGATGAAAATAGTATCTCTCAAGTTTGAGAATTTTGCATAGACTACCTCTGTTTTTCCTGTTCCTGGGTCTGATGACTTATAACTTTCTGAAATTTGCCCTCAAGGGTACTCTTCCATATTAGACGTAATGTTTTATCGGTAAATGCATTCAATTAAGCTCATGATGTCTGCAGCTCTGTCAGTTTTCTTGGACACTACATGACACATCTAGACTTATTAATTTGCAGCTATCACAGACCTAATAGCACAATGTTTATTGTGACTGGATGACCCTAGAATGTGACCACATATACATTGCATTCCATGTCCAACAGGACAAAACCAAAGATGATGTTTGTTTCTAGTTGGTTGAAAACCAAAAAATCCTTAGTAACGTTACTTACCAAAGGAATCGAAAGATGCAGATTCTGTGTTTCTTCCAAACTATTTATTCCATTCTGGTTTTAAAGGTACATGGGAAATAAATGTCTGCGTTAAAATACTGTAGATAGTTGTTTGTTGTTATTATTTTTATAGATTTAACTTGCACCTGAAATATTTGTCTGTTAGCTTTGTTTCTCCATAATTTCCTTTTGAGAATTTAAATTCAACAGTATCTGGCTATAGAACTATGACTTAAAATAGCAACCAGCAAAGATTTATGGCAATTCCCTTGAAACCAAAGTTAAGTGCTCCATAGAACCAGGGTTTTACACCACACCACATGTTTCTTTTATTCAAGTTCCACCTTTATCACTGATTCAATCCTGCAAGTAATTTCCTTGACTTACATGGGACAATGGAAAATGAATAGAATATAGGTATGAAGTGTATAGAAACATTTAATGTTAATCTTGAACAAGGGGTCAGGGGCCCACAGGAATCCTCTGAACTGCCATGGTAAACAGCTTACCTCAAACACAAAAGCTCTTCAGTATTCTATTGTATGCAGTGTATAAACATTTCAGACTACATCTATGCAAAGTGACCTAACAGAACAGTCCTGAGTGAGGCATTATTTCAGATAAGTAACAGCAGGAAAATGCCACCTAAATGTTCAGAAGGAATTCATTAGGTTTTTAGGTGACAGAAAAAAATAAATTAAGTTTTCTTTAGTTATGCATGAGTTGCTTGTCTGAATTTGACCCGAAAGATTGAGTATCTCTATGTTTAGCCATATCCAATTGGAAATACCACACAAATATAAAGAGTACTGCAGTGAAAGGGAAAAATCTGGTACTTCTTTGCTGTCAAATGAAGATCGCTCTTTAAATCAGTCTATATGGTCCTGATTCATACACATAATAAGTAGACATCAGACCATGTTTCCCTGTGGCCTCATAAAACAAACAAAAACCCATGACAGGTAAAGGCTGCCATTGATCAAAAGATCCTTTCCCTCTTCTAAAATTACAAGTGAAGAATCACTAAATAAATCTTTGCATGTTGTAAGCAGGAACAACCTTATAATCTCAGTACTCTGCCAACAGAAGGACTTCATACCTGAGTCCTTTTGGTCCCTCTTGCCATACCATTTATTTTCTTTTGTCTCACTGCTGTTTAAATTTCAAAATCTTGTTTGCAGGAATGAGTGACTTTCTGGACAAATAGGAAGACTAAATATGTATCTCCTAAATCCTAGTTTAGGGTCTTCTGTTGACCCACTGCACTGACCTTGAACAGATTATTTCCTCAAGCCACTGTTTCTTTTCTTGTTCTTTGGTGTCTTATTTATTCAAGATCTTTTGTCTTCAAACATGAGGAATAATAACTGTGGGAGCAAGTCCAGAGGAGGCCACAAAGTTGCTAAGAGGACTGGAGCATCTCCCCTATGAGGACAGGCTGAGGCAGTTGGGGCTGTTCAGCCTGGAGAAGAGAAGACTGCGTGGAGACCTCAGAGCAACTTTTTAATCTCTGAAGGGGCTACAAGGGAGCTGGAGCGGTACTCTTTTTTAGGAACTGCAATGTTAGGACAAGGGGCAAAGGGTTCAAACTGAAGGAGGGAAAGTCTAGGTTGGATGTGAGAAAAAAGTCTTTTCCTGTGAGGGGGGTAAGACACTGGCACAGGTTTCCTAGGGATGTGGTGGCTACCTCGACTCCAGCAGTGTTCAGGGCCAGGCTGGATGAGGCCTTGAGCAAACTGATGTAGTGAGGAGGTGTCCCTGCCCAGGGCAGTGGCTTGGGACTAAATGATCTGTAAGGTCCTTTCCGATCCCTAAATTTGATAATTATGATTCTGTGATTATATGATTGCACTGCTGTCATGAATAAGTGGTTTAGGTAATTTAAAGAATCACCATCAAAGGTATTATGAAAGCAGGTTCCATATGAGTTTGAGGAAGTATGACAAAGTTCAGTGGTGAGGTTTGCTCTTACTACATGGATGAAACATACAAAGGAAAAGTGGATTAAAATCAACTTACACAGAGACTAGAGATGGAAAAGGGTAAGGATGCCAAAGGGTAAGGGAGAACCTGCTGTTGCGTCATGACGTTTAGAGACAACCCCCTTTGCCTTCTAAACTCCTGACAGAGCCTAGGTGTGGCTGAGTCGTCTTATCCCAGACTTGGTCAATGGTTTATGTCTAAAGGATTTGGCAGCACTTTATTGATTAATTTAACATTTACAATGCAACTCAGTAGGATGTGTTACAATTGCAATAGTGACTTAAATATAGATCCAAGGTGGTAACATTCATAATATGCTTGCTATAGTCTCTAAACCAATTCATACATACATGCACGTAGACACAAAGATGTTTATATACATATATGTGTGAAAAATTCCCCATGAGTTCAGTGAAATAAGCTGAATGCCACATCCTGAAGGTATGAGGGTTGAGCCTCAATGAGTGTGGGGAAGGTATCAGTCCAGGTCCTGTTGGCAGCTTTCAGTAATGGTTCTACAATTACCGCAAACTTGAGAGTTTGTGAACTCTGGTAGGAGTTCCGCTCAGAGGGAGATGCTGGTCAGCCTGTGTTGCCCAGGAGAGCTAAAAGGGCCTCACTTAGGACCATTTGCAGGGTCACAAGATGATTAACTTTATTATCATTAAATCTGCATCCTGGCCTTAATCCACGATGGTAATTACTAGAGGTTTTCAAAAGTCCAGTAACAATATTGTTCCACTTGGGCTATGATTCAGAGAAGTAATGTTCCAAGGCAACGGGGGTTGGCTGACTATCTCTCATTCTCCTCCTTGGTTAAACAACAGAAGATCCTGGTGCTGTGAACAGTGTAATTGATAAGTTCAAGGGAGCTCCATCACCTGGGAGCCATTAATTAAGGCCAAGGCCTAACAAGAATTCCTGAGATCACAGAATATACTGAGTGTGTATGGAATGGACCCATGAGGATCATCTAGTCAAACTCCTGGCCCTGTACAGGACGTCTCCAAGAATCCCACCATGTGCCCAAGAGCATTGTCCAAATGTCTCTTGAGCTCTGTCAGGCTTGGGGCTGTGACCACTGTCCTGGGGAGATGTTCCAGTGCCCAATCATGGAGATCACAGAGCGGCCCAAGAGGAGCACCACCACAACTACATGTAGAACTGTTGGCATAATTAGTATTGTAATTTATTTGTAATTCACACTCTGCTGTCTCTTAAGTATAAAAGACTTGGGCCTGACATCCTCAAGGACACTGTATGATCTTAACTAAGCACTACATTCAGTCGAACTCCTGGGGAATATTCCTAAAAGAGTTCTACTCAGTGCTGTAGATATTTGCTGCATCAAGGCCAAAATTTGCAACAAGATAAATTCTGTTTTTCCTCATGGCAATGAAAGCTTAACTGAAGCAATTTTTTACTAACAGTTTAGATTTTTCTATGCATGTATTAATGTATGCATATTAGTACATTGGACTTGAGATGAGTTCTGAATCATATGTAGTATGTACTTTGAAATTTTCTTCTCTTTCAAATGTTGTATTGCTTCTGTGTTTGATCCCTCTTGTTAAAGTGATTTCTGATACCTTCATGTATTGTTTGGAGAGGCGTATTCCCTAAGGTTTACAGAGTGATAGAACCTGTATCATACTAGAGCACAATCTATACTGGTATGTACTGTCCTCAGTAATGGGGATGGTATGCAGATACTGGTAAGAAAAGTGACTGATCAAAGAATGCAGACATGAACTTTATCCATAGTTTCAAAATTTCATAGTATGTTAAGGGATTGGAATGGACCTTAGAGACCATTCAGCCCTAACCCCCTGCACTGGGCAGGGACACCTCCCACCAGAGCAGGTTGCTCAGGGCTTTAGCCAACCTGGCTTTGAGCACTGCCAGGGCTGGGGCAGCCACAGCCTCCCTGGGCAACCTGTGCCAGTGTCTCACCACCCTCACAAGGAAAACTTCTGCCTGATATCTAAACTCAGTTTCGCTCTCTCAATTTCTTCCCATTGCTCCTTGTCCTGCCACTGCAGCTCCTAACACAGAGTCCCTCTGCAGCTTCCTTGTAGGTCCCCTTCAGATCCCAGAAAGTTGCTGTGAGGTCTCCACACAACCTTCTCTTTTCCAGGCTGAGAATTGTCGCTGGAGAAGGGAGGATTCTCATCCATAGAAGGGTGAATTATAGAAAGCCATAAAAGTGAAAGAGGGCTGCAACAAAAAAAAAAAAATCTCAGGATATTCAGTTATCAATTGATAAAAAAGCAGTTTAATTTAAAAGCTAATGAATGCAATTCAATGTGTATTGCGAAACCAATGTCTTCTATGTGCACAGTGGTATGATCCAGAATAGCAAAGAGCAAAAGAGTTCATCAAGTTCATGTGTGCCACATTCATGTTACAACTGGACTGGTTGGCACCTCTTTGGACCACATAGTTTTCTCCTTAAAGGAAAGGTCAAATTCCCTTTTATTATTGCTTTTATCTGGAGTTCCTTCATTCTCAGTGGAAGAGGTGATTCACACCACTGCACAAAGGGGCAACTAGGATCAGTGTATCTACTGTAGTGTATAGATTTGCTGAATGCTGCTTTTATTAAGGCAATTCGGTTCAAAGGAATCAAATATATGAATCAAATCTTGCTGTCTTTTGATTTATAATCACTAGGAATAGGAGGCAATTTCTCCAACATAAAGGCGAAGACCTTGTGGCTGTTCACTTTGAAGGGAAGTATTCCAAAAAAACTAGTAGCTGAAAGAAGCAGAAAAGAACAAAAGATTTGGTTTAGGATTTCCATTCATAAGTGTAAAGTGAATCCTTGAAACAAGTCTTTAACCCTGTGTTGCAACTAGCAGAACAGGTTGCCCAGGGAGGCTGTGGCTGCTCCAACCTTGGCAGTGTTCAAAGCCAGGTTGGATCAAGCCTTGAGCAACCTGCTCTGGTGGGAGGTGCCCCTGCCCAGGGCAGGGACTTGGGGCTAGATGATCTCTAAGGTCCATTCCAACTCTTCAACATTCTAGGATTCTATGATCAATTTATAGGGAGTTATGAGCAGACTATGAGTGGTGTAATGGACAGCAACCCTTGAACTGCTTAATTCTTTAGGACCAGGAGCCAAATCTTGATGTCAGTTAAACTAGCAGAGATTTTGCCTCTTGGCAGGAGTCATGTTGAGCTGCAAATCTGTTGAGGAGTACTTGTGGTTGTACGCAAATAGCATTTTCCAAGAGACTGTTGCATTTCAAATATAATTCTTTAAAGCATTTCAAAAATAGAGTGAAGTTAGGAGTGCCTGTAGAGTGCATCCATTAAGCTACTTCTGATTCAAAAAATAAGGAGGCTTCTAATGGTTTATCTAACATTCTGTCTGAGTCACCCACATAAATCCAAAACAGTCTGATATCCTATGGTGTGAAACAAATTTTGCCACAGTTAGAGAAGTAAGTCTGAAATAAGGCTTTATTTTCCCTCCATCGTAGAGTTATCTGACTTGAGTGTACATATCCCTTTCCCCAGGGCAGTGGTCATGGCACCAAGCTTGCCAGAGTTCCAGAAGCATTTGGGCAACGCTCTCAGGCACAGGGTTGATTGTTGGGCTGTTCTGTGCAGCACCAAGAGTTTGACTTGATGATCCCTGTGGGTCCCTTCCAGCTTGGTATTCTGTGATTCTGTGATTTTATGGTATCAAACCCCTACACACAAAGAGATTCCATTTTGGTGATTCATAAACATTCACAAGCCTACAGTTATCATGTCATCTTTGAAGGACAGACTTGAAACATCTTATTTCATCCAGTGATCAGTTATTCATACAAGGAGGGTCTAAGCAAACATTCACATGACTGACGACTCACCAACATGACTAGATACTTCACACTGGAGTTTCTGAAGGATGTTTATTCTTCAAACTTCCTCCCCTAGCAGTGCCTTGTCATATCTAAATTATAAAACTATGCCTAGTCAAAGAGTTTGCAAAACAAATCTAAAAATGCTCAGTAAGTCTTTTCTGGTGTTAGATAATTGACTTTATCATAACACAATACATGTATTATGATTAATCTATTTCTGGACAATATAATTTATTTAACATTTGCCTCAAAAGACTTTTCCAACTCTCTTTTGCAGCTTTTCAATTAGTTTTCTTTCTCTGATATTACTTTTCATATTAAGAATTCCTAGTTCCCCAAATGGTAAAATTTGTGTAAAAAACTCACATGAAGTCAAATTTATTTTACCTTTAGGGTGTCATAGATTTTATAAACAAAACTATTGAACTCATAATGGAGCATTATAATTTTATATAGGTCTCTACTTTTAAAAAGAATAGCAAAATGCTAATGTAAAGTAATAAAAATTTGGACAAAAAGCACCGAATAGGAAATATTCTCCTGAAAGCTTTCTGACTGCTGTTGTTTCATAAACAAGCCAAGGATTTTATTTAGATTAATCACTGTTTTTACAGAGATTTGCAGCTGCAGTTGATCTTATCTCCTACTTATCAATGTACAAATTATTGAGCTAATTTAATTTTTGGCTGAGATCACATACATAAAAGATAGTAGTACATAAAGGAGATGACAGGAGGAGAGGATTCAGTTTTCTTCATCTAATGATATTTTTCTGAAAACACACATTCAAATTGAGAATTTTGTTGCTAGGAGCAACACCATACAAAGTATTCTCCCAGCTGCTTTAGCTGTCATAGCTCTGTCTACTTATCATCACATGTATTCTTTACATGTAATGTACTCACTACTAATTTCATTTTCATAACATTCCAAGTCAGCCATTTCTTCCAGAAAGCCCACAGAGACAGTCACCCAAATGGTTGTTTTGTTCCAGTAACATATACAGAAATCGGATGATGTCAGAGGATAAAACAGACTTAATAACAGAAAATAACAGAGTTAAAATAACACTTAATACCAAATCTATTTTTCCCCCAGGACACTAAAAATAGAACCTATGCTTCTCTTTGAAATTCTCTGGCACTAAGATGGAGATTTGACTGACATTGAGTATGTTGGCAGAGGTGCTGAGTGAGTACACATTCAACATCTCATTGCCTGAGTCAACCACTCTAAGAAAACTGAGATCACTGAAACTGGGGGATTGTAGCATGAACTGCCTGATAGGTAAAATGATGTTCACCTCCCTCTTTTCTACTTGCAACATGGGTGTAAACCTGCTAACTTTTGCCTTTAACTGCCTTATTTGTGCTCTGACATGAATTTATCATGTACAGTAAGAGTTTCAGATATATTAAGGGTTAGAACTTGGTCTAAACATGATTTCCTATGTTTGGATGCTCAGCAAGAAATACTTCTAGGAATCTGATCATTGAGTTGAGCACTCACAAATCCAAATGAAGGTAAATGATCTCTGTGATTGGGTCTGGATTTAATAAAAATTATTATGGCTGATGTCAGGGAGTAGCAGAAGCAGGCTGCTCAGCAAGGGAAACACGGAGCTAAAGAGGGAGGCAGGGGCAGTGACAAGCAGCACAGGCTCACAGCACCCTAATAAGGTGAGCAGGACAGGTCCAGGGACAATAACAAGGGTAAGCCAAGAATCCCAGTCCTCAGGCAAGTTCACAGTCGTGAGTCAGGACAAGATCAAGCCAGGAAGTTGAGTCAGCAAGTGAGTGACAGGATCAGGTCTGGAGACAGTAAACAAGACCAGCCACAGTTCAGTGACAGACAAGTCCTCAGAGATAAGGGAGGTCTGGGATGAAGGCAGGTCAGCAGGTCAGGGCTGGAGTCACAGAGGCATACAGCCATACACGGGCAGTGAAGAGACAGTGGAGACTGAGGGCAAGGGTCTGGGCTTAAAAGGAGTTTCCAAGCAAAGGGGCACAGGCTCTCACTTCTCTCAGCTCTTCCTCACACAGCAGTGTCTCTGGTGCAAGGCTGGGCAGCTGCATTGCCGAGGCTGGCCCTGAGTCCCAACAGCCAGCTCACTCAAAGGGAGAGTGCATTCAGGTCCCTGGCACAGAATTTCCATCCTTACCAGGAAAGTGAGGTTTCAGATGACCTAGTGCATGCTATGCATACCCTTATCTTTTGTCATTTAACACTTATGTTCTTCTTTATGGATTTAGGATATGTGTTTGAGGAAAAAAAAAGGTTTGCACAGGAATAGACGGAGCATTTGGGGAGAAATTTCCAAAGCATGCTTCCCTCTAGCAACAGAGACTATTAACATATTTTGGAGACTTCATGTATGTGGTACACATCACATCACATTCATTATGTTATGTGCACATGCATAAAAATACAGACATATATATGTATTTATCTATATTGCACATAAAAAATGTATAAACACACCTTATTGCATAGCCTGACTTATATCCTAGTTGTGTTAAAGCTTATTCTCAGTACTTCAGTTTGTTTGTACAAGGTGAACGACAACCCTTTGTTACACACAGAATCCAAAGCAGTGCACTTAAGGCAGAGAAAAGGTCAAAACAAGGTTAATTGCATTTCTTGACATTTCACAGAAAATATGAGTTCTTTGCATAGTGAAAGTTTAAAGGAGCAGCTGGCAATACTGGCAGAAATCTGTGGAGTTGTGAAGCAATAATCAATACAAGAAATAAAAGCTATGTGTTAAGAGTAATTAGTAGGGCATTGTAAAGTAGTGGGAGTGATGCAATTGCAAGTACAATATTAGCTCAACAACGACAAAAATAACTCAACTGTTTGCTTTGTGCAAGTGATTTTTTTTGTGTGTTTTTCTAAACATATCCAGTTTAGAAACTGGAGAGGAGAAACAAAACCAGGAAAAATGATCACTAATGGTTTTCAAAATACTACAGAATTCAAAGGTTTAACAGACAGAAACACATGCAATTAAAATGAATAAGCATATTAAAAATAATTTTTCCTCTTAAAAATCTAATTTTTTTCCGGTTCCCCTGCACTTTTCAGAGTAGAGTTGAACTGAAAGAAAAGGAGCCAAAGGGTAAGACTTGGAAGGAGCCATGAAACATCTTTTCATAGCAAAAAAGCCTCAGACATATTTTCTGGACTAAAATCTGTTTAACAATTATGTCTTGAAGAATTTAGGAAAAAAACCCAACCAATCAGCCGGGCTTGTGCTCAGAACACTGATTACTGACACATCCTGTTTCATAAAGACCTGTTACTGAGGTCTTCTGTGTGCAAATTGTATTAATCTCTGATGTTTCTAGATGCCTTTTTATACTGTGCTTCCCCAGCCTCAGTGGCATCTGTCTCTCTACTGCTTATTGCTTGTCAAATGGCCATGGTTTTGACAGCCAAGAGACACCTCTTCCCACTAACTCAGATTTTAATATCAGCAGTCCTTAAACTGACCACTGCAGGTTAGTGGATAGGATACACTCAAGCCTCTGAGAATCCCAAATGCCAGGAGTAGTATGACATCCCTTTGAGCAGTATTTCTGCACAAGGAAAAGAGGGAGCTGATGTCGGGTGGGTGGGCTGCAAGAGACTTGTTAACAGAAGTGAAGATGTCATTCAGTTACAGAGACATGTTACAATTTACTTTGTCCACAAATTTCTCTGTGACATCTGACAAGTAAGTCTTCATCTGAATCGTAGAATCACAGAACGTAAGGGTTGGAATGGACCTGACAGATCATCTAGTTCCAACTCTCCCTGCCCTGGGCAAGGATACTTCCTCACTAGAGCAGGTTGCTCAAGGCTTCATCCAGCCTGGCTTTGAACACTGCCAGGGTCGGCGCAGGCACCACGTCCCTGGCAACCTGTGCCAGTGTCTCACCACCCTTATAGTAAAAAGCTTTTTTTCCAATATCTAACCTAAACTTCCCCTCCTTCACTTCAAACCCATTACTCCTTGTCCTATCACTGCAGTTCCTAACACAGAGTACCTCTCTGACTCCTTGTAGCCCCTTCAGATATTGAAAAGTCGTTTTGAGGTCTCCACGCAGTCTTCTTTTCTCCAGACTGAACAGCCCCAACTCCCTCAGCCTGTCCTCATAGGGGAGATGCTCCAGTCCTTTTATCAACTTTGTGGCTTCCTCTGGACTTGCTCCAACAGTTCTATGTCCTTGTGTTGAGGGCACCAGAACTGTGTGCTGTATTCCAGGTGGGTCTCATGAGAGCGAAGTAGATCTGCTTCGTATGTCCTAAATGGACACTATAGCACTTCCATACTTGGGTGAGTTAAAGAAATGGTGATGCCATAGATGACTGAGACATTCAAATACCACTAAGAATAGTCTGTGTAAGAGAGAGGATTTGAGGCCAACCTCTGGTTGTTTTGAAGCTCCCTAACCAGCTCTACTAGCCTTGGACATAGCTACTACATTTTTTCATCACAGATGGCTAATGGTGTAGCACTGTGATGGATTATGGAAGGCCTCTGTTCTCATTCCACAATATTAGAGGCATCACACTACGCACATATCCAGTGAAAGTTCAGTCATATTTTTTATAGTGTTGGCAGATTTGATATCTCTTTTTATGGAATTCTGAAGAGTACCTTTCCCATACACCTTGCATTCATTAACAAACACTATCACAAAGAATTTGGGAAAAAGTGAAAGTTAAATGTAGATCATGGTTCATTTTACCTTTCACAGAAGACTAATGAACCCAGCTCCCAATTGAAGCATTTACTGGCATGATGAACAGAATTTTTTCTCATCCTACTTAGTTTTAATAGATGCAGCATATCATCCACAGGTACTCAGAAAACAAACACTAATGCCACAGGACAGGATTAATTGCTGAATGGGATTACAAAGATGTTTGCACAGTTTTAGGAAAAAATCCCCCATTGAAATATGACAATTTTGTAAATTTCTTAAAGGAAAGTTGCAGGTTTTGGATCTGGAATAAGTGGTCTAGGTAAGAATGGGCAGACAAATCCACATACGAATGGGAAATACTGTAAGTTAAATAAATTCATATCTGTATCACAGAGCATTTGTTATTCTATTAAAAAAAGAACCAACAGGATAGAAAGTTAATTTAATTCTACTATAAACCAGAGAGTTTATCTATGACCAGGCACATGCTAATTAAAATATCTGTTGTGAGATTACCCACGCAGTTTAGACATCACCAGGTACTCAAGGTGTATGGTGTATTTATTTTGCCTGACTGTAGTTAAAATGTTGTTGTGTCACCAGCTCATTAAGGCAAAACAGTTGTGTTCACTAGGGAACTGTCAAGGCTTGAGTAACAGGACTCTCATTACAAGCATAATAGTTGTTTATAATTGATTAGGCTCATCCTAAAGGTTTGGAAGACATGAATGACTTATCAGAAGAGTCAGTAAAAGCAACTGATAGGTATCTGAGGTGACACTGAGCAGAAATTGATATAGAATCATAGAATCAACCTGG
>NW_008668280.1:0-7058 GCF_000695815.1 Acanthisitta chloris
CCCCACCGCAGCATCCCCACAGCGCTGCGAGCCCAGGAGGGATCCCGCATCCAGTTGGACGGGCAGGAGGAATGCGAGGCCCCGATCCAGGAAAGAACATGCTGATCTGTCAGCACCCGAGTATTCCTGACCCTTGCCTTCCAGAGGAAACTAACTTCAGATGGTGAGAGAGGGAGGAAGGGAGTGATCAGCACCAGATCTAGGGAGAACTGGATGCCCCAGCACGGGCTGGTCGGAGGTCATATATGAAAATTTTGGAACCCGGATGCAACCCTGAGTGCCAGCAGGTCCCAGTCCGATTTCCAAAAGACCACTAGTGTTGCAGGCAGGAGAGGAAGAGAAAGGGACAGACAGCAATTTAGGAGGTATGGTCCATGCTCCTCCATCTCAGCTTCCCAGCCATGGCTCCAGAGGTTGGAGCCCAGGAAGAGTGAAGATGCTCCCAGCTCCATCCTCCCCACCTTCAAATATCAGGAAAAAGCTACTTTTCTCCTATTTTGTCTCCCCAGATTACCTACTGTGGGTAACAGATGGAATCTGCAGGCCCTACAATAAAAAAAAATATAAGGGGTTTAAATCCCACATTTCCATGTATTTTTTGGAGATGGGGATGAGGAGGAAGAGCAGTGATCCAGCACAATCTCTAAGTCTTTATTTTCCCTAGGCTCCCTCAACCTGTTTTCTGCCAAGCTTTTGTGGTACTTCAACCAACATTTTTTTTCTTTTAATAAACCAGAACAAATGGCAATAAATACAGGTGGGCTTAGAGGGAAATGGCTGGGATTGCTCTGGATCCTGGCAGCAATCTCCTGAACACTGCTGAAACTCTAAGGCCCATTTCTCCCCAATGGGAGATGTGAACCATGGGCAGTCCTGCCCGATGACCTTCCTGCCTCAGTCAGGGAGCAGCTTGTCCAGCCCCAGCTGGGAAGGGGCTCTCCCCAAACTCCTGGACTCAGTATGACTTTTCATCTCATGTAGCTATTGGATCCAGATGGGCAGAGGAGATGAAGGGCTGCTAGGCTGTCGAAGAGCAGCGACAGCAAGGAGGTCACAGGGTATTGAGGCTTGACCATGCGGATGGAGCCTGGTCCATCTGGTAGCAGAAACAGCCAGTTGCAGTGGGCTGGGCAGATGGGAGTTCCCCTCTTCAATATCCCTGGGAGGGGAGAGGGATGCTGTGCAACAGACTAGGTTGAATTTAGGCTGTTCACAGTTAAGACCGAGGATGCTTTTCTATGACAAAGCATTAGCTTATCCAGAGCAAGTCAGCCACCATAGCCACATAAAATCCTACTGCTCTGAGAGTAGTCATACCACATGAGTACATACATCTGTGATGTTTTCTGATGTCTCATCTTAGAGAGCTCTCAAACCCTTGCCAAACATTATGTAGCAGTGGCTGAGAATCTTACACAGCTAATTCATATTGAAAGAATGTAATAAATATTGAGGTTAATAAGAAAAATAAAAATGAGGGAGTAGGAACCTACAACACCCTAGTTACTACCTGCCCGAGAGCACCATCTTAAAATGATCCAACAACCAAACCATCACACACAAGCCCCAGCTGCAATCACACCGGTTTCCCTTCTCAAAGCCCTTCTACAAGCTTTGAAGACCCTACAATAAACAGTACATTAAGTGTCTGCTCAAGATTATGGAAACCAAAAAACCCAAAGCCAAGAACACAAACCCTTTGCTGAACAGCAAACCTGGACACAGGGACACAGTTGACCCACAAACCCAACAACAAGCAGCACATGAGGTGATGGTCATCTCGTACTGACCACCATAACCTCAGCATGTCTTTACTTCACCTTATGTCTGTGACAGACTCCCCATCTTCTCGCCGTGGACTGTATAAAAGAAGTTGACAGGAAAAGAGAAATACATCACGGTCACTACCCTGAGCCCACACTACTGGCCACAGCTCAAATGGTACCAAATACATGTATTTCCTGAGCAGGGAAAGATGAGTGAAAACAGCGCAAAAGAATAAGCCAGTCAGCACAGAAGACAAATGGGCAGGAAAAAAAGACCAACCAACAAAAGCCATACTCTCATGATATGTTTCAGGAGACAACTCTGACAATTGATACTTTATTCCTGGAATTGGTTGCCTGTCGAATTTGTGGATGCTCCATCCCTGGAAGTGCTCAAGGCCAGGTTAGATGGGGCTCTGAGCAGCCTGTTCTAGTGGAAGACATCCCTGTCCACAGCAGGGGGATTGGAAAGAGATGGTCTTTAAACTCATTTCCAATCCAAACCATTCTGTTATTCTGTGATTCCAAAACCAGGGGTTGTCTCTCACCAGATCAACCTTGGTTAGTCCTGCCTTGGGGCCATATATCTTTCATCACAACAGTTTGGAGAGAAAGCAACCCCAAAGTGACCCTTGGGAAGTTTCCCAAATTTGTCCTGGTCTGCAAAGATTCCACAGTGCCATCTGTGGGACGACTCCACCCAGTTTTATCACTTCCAAGACGTTGATGGAGTCACCTGAATCTGTTTTTAACATGAGACAAAGAACAACCCCCTTCACCCCAAAAAATATAACCAGCCCCTATTGTAGCAAAGCAGAGGGTTAAACTCACAATTACAGAATTGGAAACACAAAATTACCCAAGAGAAAAATAAACCAATTACAAAAAAAAAAAAAAGCCAAAAACACAATTCCAGATTATATTTAACACTCAAATTCCTCCTTAATTGCTCCAGTGTCTCAGCCACTTTGCAGGGGAGGAGTGGGGACTGGTAAATTAGCTCCCCCCAGGGCTGCTTCCCCCTGGGGAGCTTTCCCAATTTACATTCCCATTGTGTTCTTTAATTAGTACATTCCTACAGCCTTTCTGAGAGTCCCAACACTTCCAGGGCTGTGACAGTACTTTATAAATAATAAATCGCAGGGAGTATTCACTGTACCCTGCTTCACTCCTCCCAGTGTCCCGGTGTCTGGCGGCTTTTGCAGGGACCACACACAGCCTAGATTAGCCCACCACCGCCAGCCCCAGAGGTGGCCTTTGGTGAGGACATCAATAACCTATTTTCTTCTTCCCACCTTGCAAGACTTATTTTGAGTCCTGCTTCTGCACAGGCTTCTCCCAGGCAAAGCATTTGGACTTTGTGGCATCCCCATAATGTGGTTCCCATGCAGGTGAGAAGGGCTGGGAGGACAGCTCAATAAAAGGTCTCTGCAGCCCTTTGGCTGTGCAGTGGCTGGCCAGGATGCTGCCCATAGGCTTCACTGGACCAGACAGGCTTTATGATTTCAGGCTCTAGTCAGAGCCATCTCAAACCTAGCATCAGTAAGCAGGGAGCATCCTGCTCCTCCACATGAGGTCACAGGCAATACCCTCCAGCCTAAGATTCCTGGCACCCTAAGGATGCACAAACGTCATCAAACTTAGGGACAAAACAGGGAAAATGTATTTAGTCTGCAGCACATCAACAATCCTGTGCCAGGAATGGGGGCTAGACAGAGCTCAGGAGCCCTCACCACTCAGGAAAGCCTCCGGCGCCTTCAGTTTCAGAAAGGTTTCACCCAGATAATCCTTAAAAAAAAAAAAAACAAACGGGGAAAAAAACCCCAAAGTAAAGGAAAGGCAACTCAGCCAAGCCGTGCATCAGCATTGCAGCCCAACATTTTCCCAGCTCTTGTTAGGGATGATTTATGAAGGCTGACACCATCATTAACCTCTGACCATGTCCCCACTGCCTGTAGGGCATTTTGCAGCCTGCCTGTGACTGTCCAGCAGCGACATGAGGGGATGATTGAGTTTTTATCTCTCCTGTTAATGCAATTAGGTGCTTTGAAGGAGACCCATTGGATCATCTAACCTGCAGCAACCCTGCCCTCGCTCCTGGGACAAGCCCTGCTCACAGCAGTGCCACTCGTGCTGCATGCTTGCACACACGTGCAGCACTGCCTGGCACAGGTGGTGGGCACTAATAACCTGCCATTTGCAACCCCATCTGCTTCTGACATGTCCATTATTCAAAGGCATTTGGCAAAGACCTTGGGCAACTCATTTGCAGAGTCCACGTCAGTTCACAAGCTCATGAATTCCCAAACTATTCACTGGCCGTGCTGGTAGCCAAAGCTGTGAATAGGTTTTTGGCAGATTTGAAAGGAGGTAGTGTTTTCTGAAAACACCTGCCCTCAGAGTTTGCAAAAGCCCACAGATTTCCATTCCTATTTAAGATGCATATCCATCCATCTCTGAGGTGGTAATAAGATGAAAACCTGACTTGTCTGCAAATATAAAGCATTTTTTATCAGTCTCATGGGAGATCAAGTGTCATCAGGGCCCCTGAGGCAGGGATGCAAGTCTCACCTCACTCACACTTCCCTGCTGACCCACGGCTGGAAACCCTGCAGACCAGAAGTAGTTCCTGGTCAGGGACCATCCCCAGTTCCTTTGCCCAGCCCCTCTCAGCCTGCTTACAGTGAGAGGAGACTAAAGGATACAGTTGGCTGACTCTGCTTCAAGCCAAGCCCAAAACCCTGAGTGATGCTCTGGAAGCACAAGCAGCAGCAGCCTTGGATGCTCCTAGTCCTGCAGATCCCACATCAGGATACTACACCAGCTGGAGCCCCAGGGAAGATATGGACAAAGCACACTTGACACCTTTATTTCCAGCAAATTGATATCATGTTTGCTCTTTCTTGACCCACCAGATCTGCAGACCATTGGGGTTTGCTGCCTCACAGTGCAAAGATGCAGCAAGCTTTTCCCTCCCACCCCGCGAGGCTCTGCTCTCCTCCCAGCTGCCTCATTAGTGCAAATCCCCACCATATTTTGCTCAACCAGAGGGCAACCCTTCCCCACTGCAAACAGCAGCCCACGAGGCTCCCTGAGATCAGACAGCATCACACACCCACTTGGAGAAGGAGCAGGAGGCGCAGGCAGGGGAATACGAGATGTGGTTTGCTTGAGACAGCTCTGTGCTTTTGGCAGGACTCGAGGGCATTTGTTTTGAAGCTGTGTTTACATGCCTTTGATCAGACGTGTTTAACTTTTCTGGTGCGTGACAGCAGCAAAACAAGTTTGATACAAGGATAATGAAACACATTGTGCGCCTTTACATGTAAACGGCTATAACAAGGCTACACACATCAGCAACTCAGACTGGGGGCAGTGGGGGGTGTGAAGACAGGGAGATGCAGCACAATGATGCCTACAAGTTAAATACATTTTTTAAAAAAAGCACTAACCCAGCAACAACAGTTCAGTCTCAGCTGTCAGAGTTGGTCAAGTGGAGTCTGTACTGAGCCTGGTGCAGAAGCAAAACTCCACCCACCATCACAGGGAATTTTTACTTAGCAGATAAACTGGGCAGGAGCATCTTGGCTGCGGGCTTGCTTGCAGCAGTGCCTCAGGGCACTGGTATGGAGTAGCCCATGCTTTTTCCAACCCCTGAGGTTCATCAGCAACTCTCAAAGTCAAGAGCCATCTTTCAAGAGATGACAGCACACGATTGGAGAGCAAAATGGAAAGGCAGCTTCCAGAGATGCTCCAAAAATAGCTGTTCTTCAAAATGCTACAGCACACCTGGCACAATTACCAAGGCTATACCTACATATGTTTAGACCAACTGGATCACTAATCATCCTTTCATCATTTCAAACCTCGCAAGGAAGTAAGAACCCTCTCCCAGCATAGTAAGAAAAGGCATAGCACTGCTGGCATCCTTTCAGCACAGGAGGACGATACAGGAGCCATGCACGCAGCCATAAGCTGAAAAACGTTTCCAGGCACTGCAATGCAAACAAGCACATGTTGAACTGCTAACACAGCCCGTGGCATGGGTTAAAGCCTCAACACAGACTGGAGGCTGCTCCTACAGGACAGTTTGGATGCAATAATCCTATTTGGAGGTTAAAAGAGATATGAAGGAGTGTGGGTTGTCCAGCCTCTGATAAAGACCAAACCCAAGCATCTTATTACAGAATCACAGAATCAGTTGGGTTGGAAGGGACCACAATGAGTCATACGGTCCAATCTCCTACTCAAGCAAGGCCATCCTAGAGCACATGGTTCAAGATTGCCCCTGGACAGTTCTTGAATACCTCCAGTGAGGAAGAATCTCTCACCTCTCTGTGCAATCTGTTCCAGTGCTCAGTGACTCGCACAGTAAAAAAGTTCTTCCTCATATTCAGGTGGAACTTCCTGTCCATCAGTTTTTTCCCATTACCTCTTGTATTATTGGTTTCCACCACAGAGAACAGGCTGGCTCCATCATCTTGGCACCCCCCCATTCATGTATTTGAATATACTAATGAAGTCCTCTCTTGGTCATCTTCTTGAAACTGAACAGGCCCAACTTCCTCAGCCTTTCCTTATAAGTGAGGTGCTTCAGTACTTTAATCATCTTCGTTGCCCTCCACTGGACCTGCTCCAGGAGCTCCATGTCCCTCTTGTACTAAGGAGCCCAGAACTGGACACAATACTCCCGGTGTGGCCTCACAAAAGTTGACTAGAGAAGCGAAATCACCTCCCTTGACCTGCTGGCAATGCTCCCCCTAATGCATTCCAGGATTCCATTGGCCTTCTTAGCCACAAGGGCACACTGTTATCCCAAGTATGTTTAATTCACTAGTGCAAAATGCCAAGATAGAGACTTTATAATTCAGTCCCATGCTGACCATACTTCAAGATGAGAGGTGCCACTATCTCTCTGTGCTTAGTGCAGCAAATGAGCAGAGCACATTGGCACAAGAGGTTTCCTAATGGCATGCCACCTCACTATGCAACCTGTCAAGCCAATGCAGGCTCAGGCAGTGGATCTTAGTTGGCAATAGCAGGGGAAGTGAATACTCAGCTGTGATAAATATTTAACGTGCTTTTAGTCCTGAAGAAGTGTAGCACTGAGGACATCATCCTGTAAGTGAAAACCAAGGCTGATTAATGGGGGAAGGTACTCCCATTTATGGGAGGTTAGGATCAATCCCAATTCTCAGCTATTTGTTGAATCTTTAATGCTCTTTTTCGAGAGCAGAGTTCCTTGGTGAAGGGCAGCATCCTAATATGACTAGTTTAATGGCAGGGATGTTA